>NC_052490.1:7919260-7986691 GCF_009730915.1 Dioscorea cayenensis subsp. rotundata
TCTTCATAGGCAGAAACAAGAAGATGCTCTATTAGAAGTTATACTTCAAATACCTTTTCCAGGAGACAACTTACATACAGATTCTTTGCACACAAATGCCTGAGATGAGAGAGATAGGTGTAGAGTGCGACAGTCTTGACTATAGAGTCTCGAACCGCGATGCTGCAAGATCCGTCTTCGCCACATATCTCATATCATCCTTCCTTCTTTTAGCAAGCTTCTATCCTGACCGCGCTCATTACCCGTATCGTAGTCCCAGTCTGTAGCTGGCCTTCCATACCTCTTAGTCTTTTTAATGTGGCACCTTCTTCCTTCATCTCATTTTAGCAAGAGTTTCCTTTACTGACAAGAAAGAAAGGCCTCGCCCTGCTCGACGTTCGGCAGTTTCCGCGACTAGCTTCTACTTCTTCAATCAACTGGCTAGAGCGTACCTTTGAATCAATGAATGAATTATTAGTCATATGTTTAAGGACCCGGTTGGTCAAAGGAAAGGGGGTCAAGATTCCGGGATGAAGTCGAGTAACGCGTAGAGACTCACATAAGGTTACTTTGAGAAAGCGTGATACCATTACCCATCGTGCCCGACAAGTCGGTCCACTTGGAGCTGCATCCATACTCACCGTCCATGCATCGCCTCTCCAGGAGGTTAGGGTCGCCTATCCAAGATCTTCCTATTTCCAAGAAGATCCTGGCTCGACATGGTTTAGTATCAAGGGATTCCTATTCCTATATATATGAGCTCCTTGCAGTAATTTCAATCGATATCGTTATGGACCACTAATGGGACCTCGGCCAAAAGTATTCTTGCCTCTATCATTAGCTCGGTAGTCCCCATTTCGGTGTTTCAGCCACATTTCTGATGGCTCCTTAGTCTATGCGTGTCGTGAAGATTCTCGAAGAAACGGCTACTCCCTCGAAAAATGCGCCTTTGATCGTTAGGGATTCATTGCTCGTTCTACCTGCTATCGGCAAGGTGGCTAGCCTAATTTAATATTTAATTTAAATTTCTAATTTATAGAAAGGGGCTTTGTTTGTGCAATCTTCCTCGCAAGAGCATCTCACCCTCTGGGAGAACTCTGCGATCGCATGCCTCTAACTAAATGTCTCAACTGAGGTCGTGCACACAACCTTAAGTGCACAAGCTCCGGGGCTAGGCCTACTCCCATCCCTAGAGGAGCAGTATGAGGCGTAAGCTCCACGTACGCTTGAAGTCGAGCCTTCTCCAGACAATAGGCCTAGGGACCCATATGATGATTGGTTTAGGGTAGGACGCCGCCTACTATGGGCACTCAGTAGGGGATTAGTGCAGAGACCGTGATCCACAACAAAACTGACGGGATGGGACCTCACTCTTGACTTGGGAATGGAGACTGAAACATTGCATGTCACAAGAGCGAGGCGAGGGGAGATTCCCCACGCCAGTGGGATGCTGCGAGCCGGGCTTTGGAGAGGAGGCCTTGGTCAAGCCAAGTCACTCGGCGATGCAAACCCCGGCAACTCGATGAGAAGGCACCGGAAGCTGCTGCACACCCCTGCTCCAAAGGTGCCTGTAGCACGGGCCGACGACACGCAGAAAGTGACGACCCGGGAGCGGATTACCCACCGCCAGGTGGGACAGAGACACCCATCTCGAGGCACACATCACGACCCTCACAGGCAAGACCGAGTGAGACCTGAGCAGGTAACCTTATTGGGAGTCGAGGATCTATAATGCCAGCAGCCTCATATTCATCATTTTAAAGCTCGGGTAGTGGATCTCTTCTGCAACGATAAGCGAGCAGATTTTGACTCAGACAACCTAACGACTACATCCAATACCATGCCCACCGATACTCGACTCCTTCGCATATCATACCTTACCAGATAAAGAGCTGGTATAAAAAGGCTAATTACGTAGGGAGTGGATCTCCCTCCAGATGAAGGTATGTATATATGGTTCCCTTCAAACTATTTTCAGGAAAAGGAAAGGCCTCAAAGAATTGGACATCCGTAGGCAAGATCATCTTATTTAGGGCCTCGAGCCTCTCATCGAGAGGTCTTGTACTAGACTTCTAGTCTATGGCCCCGAGTCGATGATTCGAAAGTTCCTTCACATAATCTTGATTCACGCAGAAATAAAGGAATTTTATAACAACGAAACCGAGAGACCCGAATTCTCACCATGCACGGATATCACTCACTCCTAAATTTATTAAGTTTTAGATAGCGTATGAGTAGGCCCGACAAAACTGCACGCTTCTAGATGTCAAAAGAAATATGACCAATGGTGGTTCGAATGTATATACAAACATACACTTCTCACAATTATATAGTGCCCATAACTCTCCGATAAGTACCCAAAAGATTCATACATATTGAATTTCAATGGGAACTTCTCTTGAGCCAATGACACATTGATTTAGTTGCGCACAAAGGACTATCTAAATCGATTCTATTTTTGCCGATAAGCTCCAAGTGCATCATAGGAACTACAACAATACGTCGCTTTCATATACTTATACTTTTACTTATTAAAGTTACATGAACAACTATTTGATCCCCATCAAAGTCTGCATTGAAGCCTCTACAGAACTAATGGGTGTAAACAAATAACACGCCCTCTATTAAAATGGGTTTGGAAGGCATGTACGCCCAATCTAGGCAGGGGTGGGTGCTCTATTCAACATATAGGGATGCCTCTGCACAACTTCTTGAAGTATTTCCCATACAATCGGTTATTTTTCCGAATTTGACTTTTTAGAAACTCCCTTGTTAGAAAGCAACATGTTGTCTCGATTAGACTACTAATTACAAATGTTTGGAAAAAGCTCTGTGCTATTTCGGCGAGGTAATCCACATTGAGTGAAGCAACCCAAACTTTTTATACCTTGCCTCTTGGTCGGAATCAAAGTCAAATGCTTGGCTTCTCTTAGCTATCACTTTGCTTACGGCGCACTGAGGTTCTATGCTTCAATCAATGGCTAAAGCTACCTTCAATCAATGAACGAATTCATTCTTCGTAGGTTCGAGGACCCATTGGTCAAAGGAAAGGGGGGGTCGAGATCGGAGACGAGCCAGTATGTGCGAGAGTCTCATGTATGGTTCCTTTGAGAAATAGGAGACATTACTATAAGAAAACATAGGATTTGGGTTTTGATTAAAAAGAAAATAGAGGACATTTCTAAAAGAAAACAAAGGATTAGGATTATGATTCAAAAATAAAAGACATTCCTAAAAGAAAACATATGATTAGCATTTTGATTAAAAAATAAAAGGCATTAAAAAAAACTTAGTATTAGGGTCTTCATTAAAAAAAATGTGACATTACAAAAATAAAACATAGGATTATTTTTTTGAGTCAAAAATAGTAGACATTCCCAAATGAAAACATATGATTAGGGTTTTGATAAAAAAATAGGAGGTATTTAAAAAAAATCTTAGGATTAAGGTTTTAATTAAAAAATATGACACATTACGAAAACAAAACATACGATTATAGTTTTGGTTAAAAATAGTAGACATTCTCAAAAGAAAACATAAGATTAGGGTTTTGATTTCAAATTTGTAGGAATTCCGAATAGAAAAACATAGGATTTAGGCTTTTATGAAAAAATAGGAGGCGTTATGAAAAAATCATAGGATTAGGGTTTTGATTAAAAATTAGCAGACATTCTAAAATGAAAATAAATGATAAGATTTTTGATTGTAAAATAGGCGACATTTGGAAAAGAAAACATTCATTAGGGTTTTGATTCAAAACTGATATATAAGATACATTAAGGAAAGAAAACATAGGTTTCAGTTTTTTATTGAAAGATAGGAGATATTCTGAAATGAAAACATAGGATTAGGGTTTTGATTCAATATAGTACCCATTCCTAAAATACAAAAATATAGGATTAGGGTTTGATTGAAAAATAGGAGATATTAATATAAGAAAACATACAATTAGGGTTTTGAATAAAAATTGGAGACATTACTATAAAGAAAACATAGGATTATGGTATTGAGTAAAAAAATAGTAGACATTCTGAGTGAAAAACATAAGATTAGGGTTTTTATTTAAAATATGAGACATTTGGGATATAGGATTAGGATTTTGATTAAAAAATAGGAGACGCTACTATAAGTAAACATATGATTAGGTTTTTGATTAAAAAATGAGAAATCGAGCCATTTCAAAAGAAAAATGTAGGATTATTGTTTTTGATTCAAAACTAGCAGACATTTTCAGGAATGAGGGGTTTAATTAAAATAAAGTAGGAATTCTGAAAAGAAAACATAGGATTTGGGTTTTGATTAAAAAAGAGGATTATTTTTTATTCAAAAATAGTTAACATTTTGAAATGAAAACAAAGGATTAGGGTTTTGATTAAAAAATGTTTGACATTCTAAAAGGAAAACAAAGGATTAGGGTTTTGATTTCAAACTAAGAAGTAGGACGCATTCTGATAAGAAAACTTAGGATTATGGTTTTGATTCAAATATAGTTTGCATTCCGGAAAGAAACATAAAATTACAGTTTTAATTGAAAACTATGACACATTTCGGAAGGAAAACATAAGTTAGAGTTTTCATTCAAATATAGTAGGCATTCCGTAGAGAAAACATAGGATTTGAGTTTTGATTGAAAATAGGAGGTATTCCTATAAGAAAACATAGGATTAGGATTTTGAATGAAAAATAGAAGACATTACTATAAGACAACATAGGATTTGGGTTTTGATTGAAAAGTAGTAATGTCTTCTAGTTTTTAATCAAAACTCTAATCTTATGTTTTTTTTCCCGGAATGTCTCCTACTTTTTTGTTTTGAAACAAAATGTTAATCCTATGTATTCTTTTCAGAATGTTTGCTTATATTAGGTTTTTAATCAAAACTCGAATTCTATGTTTTTTTTTCAGAATGTATGTTTTTTTAATCAAAACCCTAATTTTATGTTTTTTTTTCTGTAATATCTCCTATTTTTTGGTTCTGAATCGAAACCCCGATCCCGTGTCTTACTTTTTGAATGTGTCCTATTTTTCAATTTTTAATTCAAAGCCTTAATTCTATGTTATCTTTTAGGCATGTCTCTTATTTTTGAATCAAAATCCTAATCCAATATTTCTATTTTCATCTCCTATTTTTGAATCAACGCTTTAATTTTATATTTTATTTTTTGAATGTCTCCTATTTATTAGATTTAAATCAAAACCCTTAGCATATGCTTTCTTTTCAGAATATCTTAAATTTTCAAATCAAAACTCAAATCCTATATTTTTTTTGTGAATGTCACATTTTTAATCGAAAACACTAACCTTATGTTTTTGATTGCAAAATAGGATTTAGTATTGTCTGCTAATTTTTAATTATGTCTCCCTATGTTTTTCTTTTTCATAATGATTCCTATCATTTAATCAAAACCAGAATGATATGTTTTTCTTTCTTAATGTCTACTATAATCAAAACCATAATCCTATATTTTTCTTTTTAATAATACTTCCTATTTTTTGAATCAAAACCCTTACATGACTACTCTCAAAAACCCTAATCCTAATTGTTTTAATGCCTTTTTATTTTCCAATCAAACCTCGAACCCTATGTTTTCTTATAGTAATGTCTCATATTTTTCAATGAAAAACCCTAATCCTATGTTTTATTTTTGGAATAACTTAATGTGTCCTATCTTTTTCAATCAAAAATCCGAGTCCTATATTTTTTTCTTTTCTTAATGGCTCCATTTTTTAATAGAAACCCTAATCCTATGTTTTTTTAAGAGAATGTCTACTATTTTTCAATCAAACCCCTAATCCTATGATTTCTTTTTGAAATGTCTCATATTTTTATTTTGCATCAAAAACCTAATCCTATGTTTTCTTTTTGGAATGTCAACTATTTGCGAACAAAAACTAAATCTTATCTTTCTCGTTAATGTCTGTGCTATTTATCAATTTTGAATAAAAACGATAATCTTATGTTTTATTTTGAAAATGTCTGCTATTATTCAATCAAAAGCCTAATACTATATTTTTAAATGTATTATATTTTTGAATCAAAACAATAATCGTATGTTTTCTTTTTGGTAATGTCTCATAGTTTTTAATCAAAAACACTAGTCCTATGTTTTTAATGCCTCCAATTTTTTAATCTAAACCCTAATCTTAGGTTTTCTTTTGGGAATGTTTGCCATTTTTGAATAAAAAAACAATAATCCTATGTTTTCTTTTCGAAATATCTCATATTTTTCAATCGTAACCATAATACTATATTTTCTTTTCGGAATGTCTACTATATTCAATATTGGCACATGCACCATATTCAAGAGGTTCCCACCCCCTCTTCTTGTCTTCTCTCTCTCTCTCTCTCTCTCTCTCTCTCTCTCTCTCTCTTCATAAACTCAACTCATCCTATTACTAATTTATTACACCCCCCCCCTTTAATTACTAACATTGCATTTAATCTCTTCACTTATATATATATATATATAAATGTAGATGGCATATACTTAAGTTGTTGAAAACATCTTCCACATATACTTAATTTGTTGCATATATCTTTGGAAACTATGGCTACTTCATATCTTAGAGTACAAGGAATATCTTTGTTTGTTCATCATGCACCCTCAGAATCAGAGGAAGAAGAAGAAGAAAAGCAGAACTAGATAACCAAATAATTAATTAGTTGGTTATGCATGCCTATTTGATTAATTGCATTGTTATAATTAATTAAGATGTGTATTTTTATGAATATTAACATTTGAAATTAGATAGAAAGTGTTACATCATATGATTAATTAAAAGATTTAACTTGTTTATAATATAATGGAGACATTGTTTCATAAAACTAACAACATTAATTGCTAGTAATAGAAGGCAATAGATGATGTTTTGGAATATTCTTTGAAATTGAAATTTTGTGGTTAAAAAAAGTAATAATTGTTTAACAATGTGGTCAAAATAAAAAAACTATTTAGTATTTAATAATAAATATGTAAAAAAAATAACATTCATAGTATGGACATGGAGAAATTTGGTGAACCCATCCGTATATGTTTATCACAACTTAATATATATATAATAAAAAATCTAAACAATAACAAGAACAAGTGTTGATCAAAGTCAATTGATTATAAAGTTAAATACCGAGCGGGCTGAGAGAGACTCGAGATTGGAAAGTCGAGAGAGGCTCGGAGGGATATCTCCGTGAGGTCAGTAGCCCGTCCAATGGTGTTACACCCCAAGTCAGTCCGTGAAGGACACATTCACAGAGAAAACACAGCCTCCATGGCAAAAATACACCAACCCACGTCGGCAAGGGATCGAACAAGACAGCCAATGACGCACACAGAGCCCTAACGACATACGAAGGCTAAAGAATGAGGCTAGATCAGTAACGGACGTGAGGTTTTGGGCTGTCGCCAGTATCGGCGACTCAAAACAAAGGCAAACAATGGTTGGCTACAGAAGAAAAAGAAAGAAGGCAATGGCAAAAAAACTGGAGAAGATGATGGTTGGTGAGAAGATTAGGGATATATACAAGCCTGATTTTCTTTCTCAAGATAAAAGACATTACCTTTTTTAATGAAATTTTATAATTTATAAAAGTTACTATACTCTCTTTCAAATATTATAATAAGGAAAAAAAATTTAATTTTATAAATATATATCCAACAGAAAAATGAAAATTTTCTTATTCTCTATTTTTATTGTATTATTGTATTTTTGTACTATTTTTGTAATATTTTCATAATTTTTAAAGAATAAAACCAAATAGAGATTTTAGATTTTTAAGTTTTGATAATTAATTTAAATTATTTAAGACAAAATTTTTAAATATTGATTAAATCTAAATTATTCAACAAGTTGGGTATTCGAAGTGATTCCATCTGATAATTATGACTAAATTTTGTTAAAACTTATCTTAAATTTCATTAACAAAAAACAAAATCAAAATAACATCCTAGAATAAATTTCCAATGTGATTAAATATAAATTTTGATTCATTTTTTTAAAAAATATTTTTATTTATTTAAAACATCCTTAAGATTTATTTATTTATTTATCTATCTATTTAAAGTTTGGACCAAGCCTAGGACTGGGATGTTATGCAGCTTAGGCCATCACATTGGGGTGTGGAATTTGGGTATATTTTATATATGTCTTATGGTGCAGTATAACATATAAGTTTGTTTATGTGAATCATTATTCGCAAGATATCCATTTTATTACTAGTAGTTATTATAATCTTTTATATGAATCGATAGTCTTTTTAAAGTAATTTTTTGAATTATTTTTAATTTTGTTTAAAGGGAATAATAATATTGTTTTGTGAAATTAATAGTATTCGAACACATTTTAGTATGCTTCATCTTCAGTATTTGTGTAAGGCTTTATAAAATTTGAAGTATATGTTGAAAAATATTTTATTGATGGAATTATTGTTTTAAGTGAAAAGATCATACCACAAAAACAAATTAAAAATCTCAACAATAAGTTATTCTACTTTTTAGGTCTAATAGTATTTAATGTAATATAACAAAAATTAAAAGTAAAGAAAAAGGAGATACTATGGTATATATGAATCACCAAGAAGCATGTTTATATATCAATCAATCTTGCTAATTTCATCAACATTTTTAAATTGTTGATCCTTAGTTTTTCCAAAATTTAAAATAAATACCTAAATTTAGGGAAAAATGTTTTTTCATAAAAAATAATATTGACTTTGGAAGAAAAATACATATCTATAGTTGTTTCGAAGTACCCTTCTCCCTCTTTCTCCCTTTTACTTTTATTTATTTGTCTGATTTTAAACAATATCTAATTTCCAAACATTATCTAAAACAAAGATGAGACAGCTTACAAATCCATGATGAGAGGTTGAAACATAATTCAATGACTTCATGTTATGCACAACCTGGATGCATCTTATATCACACTTTTTGACTTTCTTTTTGATTTTTCCTTTTTCATAAATCATATTTCATATAGCATATATTAATGTGTACTTTTGATGATCTAATTTTTACTTAACTTTGATATATGTACTCACCAAAGGGGACGAAATGAAAATTAATAAGCATGATCAATTGAATTTTGAAATTTTCTATACATATGCAATCCTCTAAATTATATATTTAATTATTTAGTGTATATATATACATCATAAACATTACAATAATAAAAACATGGCTTTTATAATTTTTCTAAAAATTAAAATCTCTCTTGTCTATTATATAAATATGTTTTAAATTATTTTTTTATAATTCCATAATTTGTTTAATTTACATTGTTGTGCTTTTATGATCTTTTATAGTTACTCTTGGGTGCAAGTTAAAAATATATATATACTAAACTATCTTCAATGAACTAATTCTAGCTATAGTACTGAAAAACTTTTATGGAGAGTTGATTTTTTGCATCAAGTACTAACATAGAGATTTATTAATCATTATAAAATTTTAAGATAAATTATTATTATTACTATAATTATTGATGTTATAATTATTATTCCATCGACGTTAGCCATGTTTGCTGCATGTTTTGTGATTCCATTATTGGTGGTCAGAAAATTCATATTTTTAGCGATGATACTGGCGATTATGTCAAAAGCTCAAAGTTTTTGCGATTCACAATTATATTGTTGGCAAATCGCACAATTTTTGCGATTGTATCAAAAGATCATAGTTTTTGCGATTGACAATCAATGTTGTTGGCGTAGCTCATAGTTTTTGTGAGGGACATATTATGGTTGGTTGCGAAACCTCGTTGTCTTTCCAACATGCATTATTGTTGGTTGCAAAATATCATAGTATTTGTGACCAGTATGACAATTTATCTCACAATCTTATAGTATGTGCAACCAAAAAAGTGGTAGTCACAAATGCTTAAAGGTTTTTGGCAATGATTTTTATTTGTCATTACAAAAAGCTTATAGTTTTTCGTGACGAACATCATATTTGTTGCAAAAGCTCATTGTTATTGCGAGGGCATTATTGTTGGTTTCAAAATATCGAGTTTTTTTCTGACGGCATTTTCAAATGGTTGCAAAAACACATTTGTTTTCTGGAGGGAATTTTGTTTGGTCGCAAAACGCATACTTCTTTCGATGGATATTGTTCTTGGTTGGAAAAACCATGGTATGTTGAAACAAAGAAAGTGACAGTCGTAGATGCTTATAGTTTTTGTAATGACTTTTTGATTGTCGTCGCAAAAAGCTTATAGCTTTTGTCGACTACAAATTATATTGGTAGCAAAAATACAATTTGCATGTTGCTCAGGGCCATCACAAATATTTTGTCTAGTAAAAGGTCAATTTTCTTGTAGTGTCAGAACACTAATCTTATGTTTTTCTCATATTTTGAATCATATCTCTTATATTTTTCAATCAAAATCCTAAAATTATGTCTTCTTTTTTGAATATCTACTATTTTGAATCAGAACCATAATCCTATGATATCTTATAGTAATCTGTCCTATCTTTCAATCAAAACCCTAATCCTAATCTTATGTTTTCCTTTTGGAATCTATTATATTTTTGAAAACAAGGAGACATTTCCAAAAGAAAACATTACTAATCCTATCTTTCAATCAAAACCTGAATCTTATGATTTTCTTTTTGAAATGTCACATATTTTTCGATCAAAACCCTAATCTTATGTTTTCTTTTGGGAATGTTTGCTTTTTTTTAATAAAATATCCTAACCATAAGTTTTATTTTCTGAATGCCTCATATTTTTTAATCAAAACCCTAATTTTATGTTTTCTTTGGAAATGTCTGCTATTTTTTAATATGTTTTCTTTTTGAAATGTCCCCTAGTTTTTGGTTTTTAATCAAACCCGGATCATACGTTTTTCTTATAGTAATGTCTAATCTTTGTCAATCAAAACCCTCATGTTAAGATTTATATTTTGAATGTCTCATATATTTCCAAAAAATCCCTAATTCTAAGCTTTATTTTCTTAATGCCTCACATTTTTTGAATAAAAATTATAATCTTATATTTTTTTTTCAGAATGCCTCCAATTTTTTCAATCAAACCCCTAATCTTGTGTTTTCTTTTAAGAATGTCTCCTATTTTTCAATCAAACCAATAATCATATGTTTTCTTTTTGTAATGTCTCATATTTGTTAGACAAAACCCTTATCCTAAGTACAATGCCTCGATTTTTAATCAGACCAAAATCCTATATGTTTCTCTTTAGGGAAAAACATAGGATTCAAGTTTTGAAAGGTAGGATTCATGTTTGATTGAATGATAGGAGGCCTTCTGATAAGAAAATATAAGATTAATATTTTGATTCAAAATTCAAAAATATGAGGCATTCCAAAAGAAAAACTATATGATTAGGGCCTTGATTGAAAAATTATAGAGACATTTTCGGAAAGAAAACATAGGATTAGGATTACTGTAATGATTGGAAATGTCTCCTAACTTTTACATTTTAATCCAAACCATAATCCTAGGTTTTCTTATAGTAATTTCTCCAATTTTCAATCAAAACCTTAATCCTATGTTTCTTCCAAAATGTTCATATTTTTAATTAAAAACCCTAATCTTATGTTTTCTTTTTGAATGGTTCTATTATGATCCAAAAACCCAAATTGTATGTTTTTTTTGGATTATTGGGATGATTCAAAAATAGGAGCCATTATGAATAGAAAACATATCTGATTCTAAATTTAAATTTAAAGATAGAGACATTCTACATAGAGAATCGGGTCTTAATTGAAAAATATGAGATATTTTTGAAAAGAAAAACATAGGATTATAGCTTCAATTCATATTAGATATTATGAAAAGAAAAATATGAGGAAAAATTGTTTTGATTCAGAAAATAAGCAGATATTCCCAAAACGAAAAGGAAAGATTGGTTTTCGATTGAAAAATATGGGACATTATTTACATAAGACATTCCCAAAAGATAGATTATAGGTTTGATTCAAAAATCAGTACGTGTTTTGATTAGGCGTTTTATATTTTAGAAATGTCCTAATCCTATGCTTTTCCTTTTTGAATACCTTTCAGATTTTTGACATTAATCCTATGTTTTTTAGAAAATGCTCAGCTATTTACGAATCAAAACAATAATTGTATGTCTTTTTGAGGAATGTCTCAAATTTTTCAATCAAAACCTTATCCTCATGTTTTTCTTTTGGAATGTTTCTTATCTTTCAATCAAAACCGGAATCGTATGTTTTGTTAACTTAATGTCTATTGTTTATCAGTTTTGAATCAAACCATAACCTATGTTTTCTTTTTGGAATGTCTATTATTTTTTATGAAAAAACCTAATCCTCCTTTCGTAGAATGTCTCATATTTTGGAATCAAAAACCCTAATCTAGTGTTTTCTTATAGTAATGTCTCATATTTTTAATTAATCAAAACCCTAATCCTATGTTTTCTTTTTGGAATGTCTTCTATTTTTTAATCAAAACACTAATCCTTCCTTTTCTATTCGGGATGTCTCCTATCTTTCAATCAAAACCAGAATCCTATGTTTTCTTTACTTAATGTATCCTATATATTAGGTTTGAAACAAAACCCTAACCTATGTTTTCATTTCCGAATGTCTCCTAATTTAATAAAAAACCTAATACTTTCTTTTCTTTTCAGAATGTCTACCATTTTTGAATAAAAATTCTAATCTTATGTTCTCTTATAATAATGTCTCATATTTTTGTATCAAAACACTGATTGTATGTTTTCTTTTTGAAATATCTCATATTTTTCAATAAAAATTCTAAACCTATGTCTTCTTTTTGGAATGTCTAATATTTTTTAATCAAAACCATAATCTTATGTTTTCTTATGGTAATGTGTCCTATTTTTCAATCAAAATTCTAATCCTAATCTTTTGTTTTATTTTTGAAATCTCTCATATATTTTTTTTTAAAAAGGAGACATTTCCAAAAGAAAACATTACTAATCCTGTCCTTCAATCATAACTTGAATCCTATGTCTGAAAATATCCTTTTCATTTCTCGATCAAATCCCTAATCTTATGTTTTCTTTTGCGAATGTTCACTAATATCCTAGCCCTAAGTTTTTCTTTTTCTGGAATGCCTCATCTTTTTAATCTAAACACTAATCTTATGTTTTCTTTTGGAAATGTCCTCTATCTTTCGGTTTTTAATCAAACCCTAATCATATGTTTTCTTATAGTAATGTATCATCTTTTTCAATCAAAACCCTCATGTTAAGTTTTATTTTTGAAATGTCTCATATATTTCAATCAATGTTCTAATCCTATGTTTTCTTTTTCAGAATGTCTAATCCTATGCTTTCTTTTTTTAATGCCTCATATTTTAAAATCCTAATCCTATATTTTTTTATTAGAATGCCTCTTATTTTGAATCAAAACCCTGATCTTATGTTTCTTTTGGGAATATCTCCCATTTTTCAATCAAACCAATAATCATATGTTTTCTTTTCATAATGTCTCATATTTTTAATCAAAACACTAATCCTAAAGGGTGGAATACCTTCCCTACACTACAAGAAAAATTATTAATTAACAACGGAAATTACCCAAGAAACAATTTTCCTCGGTAATTTTCCAGGGAATAGATAAGGAATAGAATGGAATGATTAGATACAAAGGTTAAAAACATTACCCAGGGATTACACAGGGAAATACCTAGGGAATTAGCAAGGGCAAAATTTTCCCATGCTATTCCATCGCTAAATATCGAGGGAATTACGTGGGTAATATTTAGAATTGAATTGCTATCGAAAATTATCCATTGATATCTATACCATAGCTAATCCCTAGGTAAAATTAAACAGTTTTAACATTACCCAGGGATTAGTTAGGTAAAATGTTCATTGTTATTTGTCCCTTGCTAATCCTTGGGTAAACTGAACACTTTAACATTATCCAAGGATTAGCTAGGAAAAATAGTCATTGTTATTTGTTCGTAGCTAATCCCTGGGTATTTTATTTCTTAGAATTTTTATTTAGCAAGAGATTAGTTTCCGCAGGTAAAATTGTTGATCTTAAACATTGCCCAGGGATTAGCTAGGGACGATGGCCATCATGTTTAGTTCATAGCTAATCCCTAGGTAAATATAAATTAACTTGATCATTTTATAAATGTATTAAATTGTTTTTTTAAAGATTTGTTATTAAATTTAAAAATTTTATTATTAATTTTATTAACTATATTATGACATATTTAATTTTATAGTATGATTTTGTTGAAATAGAAAAAATAAATAAATACATTTTATTAATTAGCATTTAACTAAAATAATGCCAACAATTGCTAGGAAGAATGCATTTTTTCTGACATTCTTGATTGTCGTGGCATACCAAAACATTATTAAAATTGCAAATTTTAATATGAATCACAACAAAAGATTACATTTTTAATTTTATAATATACCAAACTTTAATCTTGATAGTTGTTTTCTAAAAGATAATTGAGCACCATCTTTTATTAAGACTTATAAAGATATATATTTATTAATAATAATACGATAATTTTTTAAGTTAACCAATAATCATATTTAAATTTTGCAACTTCTACAAGCTCTCTGATTCTCTCCATCACCTACCTCTAAATTTATAGTAAATTTTCTTTATCTCTTGTTTATTTGTCAGTATGGCATCTTTCTTTAAAAATTAATTTATTTACCTTTTTAATTGTATATTGTTATAAAAAGTCTACTCGCTTACTATATTATAATATATTTTTTAAGTTTAGGATTAAAGATAGGTATATAATTAGTTGAAATTAATGTTATTGGACCCGGGATTCACGTCCTCGTCCAAAATCTTTGTAATGGGCTTTCGGGGACCATGAGACTATGGCTTTTTAATATGATCTTCATTTTGTTTAAATTATTAGAATGACCCAATGTTAAGCTATTAATATGTTTTTAAAAGTTAATTTTTTCAATGATATTTATTTTGGAAAAATATGTTAATAATAATAATAATAATAATAATAATTTTTTTTTTCAAACCCATGTTGTAAGCGTCATTTTGATAATTAAAAAAAAAGGAAGGCCATATTGGGAAAAAGCCGTAGATTATTCCTAACATAAAAGTAATATTTTGTTCACATATAACCCTGGAAAAGCATGAAATTGGCATGTATGTTTGACAAAGTATGTAGCTGTGTTCATAATTTTGTGGTAAAACATTAATTGATTTTTAAAACTATTTTATCATTTTTTCTTAATCTAATTTTAATGTCAACAAATAATATTAATAAAATTAAAAAAAAACATTTTTAAATATACATTTTCATAAAAACATATAAGAATATAATTGAAACAGTCAGTCATTAGGAGGCGTGCGGAATGATATATATATGTGATATATATGTTTGTTTTTATATGTATAAATAAAATATTTGTGTAGAGATTGACCAAAGATTATTATATTTAATTTAGTTTTTTATGAATTTATTTTTGATTTATAATTTTCGATTTTCAGTTTCGTATTTCAATATTTTGATCCCCTTTTGCAATTAAACATTTTACAATTAAACAAGTGGAGTTATTTTTATAAGAAAATTTATTAGTAGACAATAATAATTAAATTAAATGTTATTAAAATTATTAATAATAATAATTTAAATTTTAGAATATTTAACAAATCAATTTTATAAGAGATTTCTTGTGATTTTTTTGGGAAAAGATTTTTTTCACTTTTTTTATTTAGACTTAATAGTAAAGATGTGGAATATAATTTATCAAAATTATACAATTTCATTTAATTTTAAAAAATATACACATAATTTTTAGTAATTTTAGATTATTTAAAAATATAGTTTTTTTCGTAGATCTCTTAGCCCTAAACATATCGCATCCCCTCTGCAACCTCCACAAGTGCTCTCCACCGGCGCCTCCCCACTCCGCCGCTTCTTCCCATGTCTCTTCTCCCCCTTCACTGTCTTCGCTAGTGCCACCCATGCCATCGCATGCCCTGTTACTACATCTGCCGAGACTTGATCATCTGGCAATCATCTTGTGAGCTTTCAATCATCATCTAGTGATCTGTTTAGCTCTTCTCCTTTGATCTCCTTTTTCCTTTGCTCTGGCTGAACGAGTTCTTTGTTCTTTGTTCCTTGTTTAGATCACAGGAGTTCTTTTGGAGTGAGAGGGCCTGGTACTGCGTTTCCTGCTTTCTTTGTGATGTTTTTTTCTCGTTTACAGCCCTTGTTTTGATGATTGGAGCCGAAAAGGCGAGATTACACTGCTTGTTTGGGGTTTCTGTTCGATTCTTCATCTGAGGTAGGTTGGATTTGTGATCAATTTGTTGGGTTTTGTTTGAAATTGCTTGGTTTCACTTTTGTGGCAAAACCTTGGATTTTGATCTTTGATAATTGTCAGAATTTTGATAATTTGGATTTCTATGAGAAACTTTATCTTATTTTATTGTTGATTTGATCTCTTAAATTATATGAAAAATTGTTTAAATTTGTGCATAGTCTTGGATCTAATCTTAATTCTAACTTCTAGGTCTTAAATTTGGGAGTTCTCGTAATAGAGATCAATACTTCAATCATAGTCTTTGTTGAAATTTTATTGCAAAGTTATTTTTTTAATGTCATTTTATTATCCAATAAAGAGGGAATGTTCAATTCTAGATATGCTCACAATTGTTATTTTTTTCTTCCAAGGGGCATTTTGACAACTTTTGTGGTATTTTTGAAATAAATGTTGGAAATTATTTACATGTTTTTTGTTTATCTTTTTTCTCAGTCTTTTTTTTTTGTTGGAATTGAAATATATGGTTTGTTCCAACAGACTTAATTATAACTTGTAACTGATATTAACAAAACAGATATATTCTTAAATCGTTGAAACAAAAAAGCAAGAGAAATCTATCAAATTATTGATTTCTATTTATTTTTGAGCCATAAAAATACAATTTCATGAATTGGATAGTTCTAACTCTCATAAGATCTATTTTAGAAGTTCTCTTTACTCATTTGCAAAGCTCTGCTCTTATGCAAGCCTTGCATCTTTTCTTTGATACTTGGAAAAAGAGTGAGATCATAGGCTAGTTCTAGTGTTCAAAGCCTCTAAATGTCAGAGAACTAGGTGATCTATTCCTTTCAAACTCTTTCAAGCAGGAACAGTTTTATGGGAAATCTGATGAATGAAATCATCTATGCATTTGCTCATTGATTATTTTTGAAATAATTGGGGAACAACCCAAGAGTTTAGGCTGATCACTTTTGTTGCTTGGCTCCTTTTTGTGATTTTTGAACTGTCAGTCTTCAACTCTATAATTGAGACTATCTTTTCTTGCTATATAGTAGAACATTTTTGCTTTAAATGAGATCCATATCTCCATAGGCAGCATTTTGGCTATTCCACATTTGTTGCACAAACAGAAGAAAGCCTATCTGAAGAAGTTAATTTGAGAAATAACTACTATACTTTAAGGTAAGTTCTTATCAAATAACATCACAAAATAGATATATTCTTAAAATTCATTGCTAAAATGATAATTTCTTAAAATTCGTTGCTAGACTTTAAGGATGTTGGTTCCATGGGTTATATTTTAAAATATCATGACTACTTGCATTTTAAGATTTGATTGTAATAATAATAATGAATAAAACAAATGAGAAGATAAATAAATACAATCCTACTAATGTTTAAAAGCTTGGTTGAGTGTAATGTTTACTGTTTGTCATTATGAATAATCAAAAGTTGAGATTTTTACTTTTTAATAATATGCTAGCTTAAGGCAAGATAGTATAGGATCCTCTTAACTGAATGATTGTTCCATCATTTGAATGTTTGATAAAAATTGATTAATAAAGATTTTTATGCAATAGCAAGTTGTATATTAATGGGGTGTTTGTTATGAAATTTTTTTTTCTAACCTATCTTTATATTACGCAGTTTTGTTGAACATATATATGTGTTTTAATTCTTTGTCACCTTTTGTAGATTATTAATAAATGATAGTTTGATAATAAATAATTGAAAATTGTAGCATAACTATTACTTGGTATTTTGGTTAGGCTTTTTATTTTGGTTAGGCTTGTTATTTTCATATGTTTAACTTTCATCCTTGTTATTGGGCTATTCTTATAAGTAGATATTTTTATTGTTTTGTGGTGTTTCTAAGTCTATTATATATCTTTTCTCAGCTACTAACTCGCAG
Source organism: Dioscorea cayenensis subsp. rotundata (assembly GCF_009730915.1). Taxonomy (NCBI): domain Eukaryota; kingdom Viridiplantae; phylum Streptophyta; class Magnoliopsida; order Dioscoreales; family Dioscoreaceae; genus Dioscorea; species Dioscorea cayenensis. Next base: position 7,937,359 of record NC_052490.1, read on the forward strand.
TTGAAATCTATGATCATTCTTCTGCTACAAACTCAATTTGTGAGTTCATGCGTCCTATAGGTCAGATCATCTAGGTCTTCTATCCCATTTATATATATATGATGAAATTTTTGTATGTACATAGCAATGTGTTCACATAAACAAAGAAAATGATCACATTTGTTATGCATGATAAAGAAATATGCATGAATTAAGAATAAAGGAACATTGTATTAAATCATTCTATGAGGAGAAATGTTCAAATATATAGTTATTCTAGCATATGCATGTACTAGATGAATAGTCCATTACTTTATCAATCTTTAGAATTTAACTGAATTATCAAAAGCAGCATTTTAACATGTTTCTCAACCATAGAGTAGGTGCACTATGGCTGGGAAATTATGTCAAATGTAACAAAAAAAAACTTTAAGGTTTGTTTTATTTGTCAACCATAAAGTATGCCATGTTTACCTAATCTATCTCAATTTATTTGTAGGCTTATTTTGAATTTACAAATTTATTTAACTCTGAAAATATATTTTTTTAATAGTATTCATGTGAGCATATATTGTGTATGTGTTTTGAATATATTTCTAATTTATAAACATGTGTTAATTATAAAAATCATATTGTTCTATCTTATCAGAATATAAATGGGAACTAATCGTTTGTGGATATATAATAGACTTACACACGGACATAGATTCATTAAGCCTGAATTTGTGGATATATAATATGCTTGCGACCAACTGGGATTTATGGATGGTGCTAAAATAAGATGCCCTTGTTGTAAGTGTCAAAATTTAAGGTATGAAGTGGTTGATAATGTGAAGTTGAACCTTCTGAGGAATGGGTTTATTCAAGATTATCATCAGTGGGTATGTCATGGGGAACCTTTGGTATATGAAAATTGTAGTGAAACTCAGTGCAACTTTTTGAGATCGCAAGATATGGAAGGATCGAGTTCATACAGGTACATGTTTATTGATGCAATTGGTCCTACCTTTGATCCATATTATGATGCAAATGAAGAGAAAATGCCAAAGCCTACAACTCAAAAATTGTATGAGATACTTGATACACCAAAAGAACCTTTATTGCCTTGATGTGAAGCGCACACTCAATTATTTTCCGTTGCAAGATTATTAACAATAAAATATGTGTTTCAAATGTCGTAGAGGTGTCATGATTTTGTATTGCAATTTATGAAAGAGGCATTACCAACTAACAATAAGTTGGTTGTCAACTTCTATAATACAATGCAGTTTGTTGCTGACTTGGGTCTCCCATGCCAAAAAATACATTGTTTCTTAAATGGATGTATGTTATATTGGGGTGAGGATAGTGGTAGAAGAAGTTGTAACGTTTGTGACCATCCTCAATATAAAATGAGGAAGAGAGGCATAGGAAATCACAAAGATTATTCACCTAATCAAAAGATGTATTATTTTCCTCTGACGCCTAGGCTACAAAGATTGAATGCTTCAAAGGTGATGGCGAAGGATATGAGGTGGAACAAAGAGCATGATAAAAAAGATGACGTGATTTGCCATACTTCTGAGGCTGAAGCATAGAAGCAATTTGATCTCATACATCATTTTTTTTGCATCAGAGGCTTGAAATGTAAGACTTGGGTTGTCTAAAAATGGGTTTCAACAATTTTGACAATCAATCAAGCAATATTCTTGTTGGTCTATTATTACCACACCATACAATTTAATGTCGTGGATGTGTATGAAGGATCCTTATATTTTTTTAACTATTACTGTACCTGGCCCCAAAAACCAAAAGCAAAAGTTGGATGTGTACTTGCAACCATTAAAAGCAAAGTTAAAACATTTGTGGAATGCTGGAGTACAGACATATGATGTGTCCAAGAAGCAAAATTTTTAGATGAGAGCTGCACTCATGTGGACAACTAGTCACTTCCCAGCTTTTACAGTGCTATCAGGATGGAGTACAGAAAGCAAAAAATCTTGCCCATATTGTATGGATAAATCAAAGTCTTTTAGCCTTGTTAATGGTGGGAAAGTTTTGTGGTTTGATTATCATCCGTAATTTATATCTACACATCATCCTTTTAGAAGAAACATAAATGATTTCATAAAGAACAAGATTGAAGAGTCACCACCTCCATCTATTTTTTCTTGGCATCAAATTTTGAAACAATTCGATGAATTAAACTTGAAGAAAATAACAGAAGTTGGTGATGAACAGTGGAATGCTCCTATTTGTAAGTCAAGTGGATGGCACAAGTCTAGCATATTTTGGGATTTGACTTATTGGAGTACTAATCTCATCCGCCATAATCTTGACGTCATGCATATTGAAAGAAATGTTTTTGAAAATGTGTTTGACACTATGATGGATGTTGAAGGCAAAACCAATGATAATGCAAAAGCAAGAGAGGATGTGAAAATATATTGCAAGCGTAAAGATTTGGAGAAAAATGAAACGACTAGGAAATATCCTAAAGCTTGCTATAACTTAAGTAAGGAGGAAAAAAAGTTGTTTGTGAATGGGTAAATGAACTTCTTGTTTCGGATAGGTATCTTTCAAATATGGCATGGTGTGTTGATATGTGCAAGTATAAGATGTATGCAATGAAAAGCAATGATTGCCATGTATTCATGCAAAGGTTAATCCCTATATCCTTTCGTGAATTTTTACCATTCTCGGTATGGAAAGCTTTGACAAAGCTAAGCTTATTTTTCAAAGACCTTAGTTGTTCGACGATTATAGTGGAAGACATGAATAGTCTTATCGAAGAAATTCCTATAATATTGTGCAAGTTGGAGCATATATTCCCTCCTGCTTTATTTGACTCAATAGAAAATCTTACAATTCACTTACCATGTGAAGTAAAGATAGTAGGGCCAGCACAACATTGTTGGATGTACCCATTTGAGAGGTAAACTTTAATATAAATTCAGGCTATATGATTTTTTATAATATCTATTTTTTTCAATTTGATATAACTAACCTTATTTATAATTTAGGTTATTGCATTATTTAAAGAAAAAAGTAACTAACAAAGCTATGGTTGAAGGTTCAATTTGTACTGCGTACTTAGTTGAAGAAGCATCGACTTTTTGTTCATATTACTTTGAGCCTCATGTGAACACAAAGACAAGAAAAATACCTCACAATGATGATGAAGGAGACGTTGAGACATCTGAAGGTCTTTTATCAATATACATTTTTCCTAGACGACCATATGGGCAAGCAAAATCAAGACATTTACCTGATAAAGAGTGCCATCAAACTCAAACTTAAGTCTTACTAAATTATGATGAGGTTCAACAATATGTCTAGTACGCTTCTCTACTTCAATTTAATTAAAAAGAAAACTTTTAGTTTCTTTTTTCTACCAAAATGGTTTCGCCTTTAAGGAACATTTGTGAATGTGGTGGTGGGAAATACACCAAATACAACTGATGAACAAGTTGATGATAAATTGAAAAATGAATTTGCTAACTAGTTTAAGATTTATGTAAGCCTTAATCTTTATATATTCTTCTTATTTATCAATCTTATTATATTGATTTCTTGTCTATTAATATTAATAGTACATCTTATTATGTAGGCGTTGGATCTTAATAATAATGTGACCAATCAAATGATGAAGGATCTCGTAACTGGGCCTTTAAAAGTTGTGATGACTTATCCATTATATTTTATCAAAGGATATAAATTCCACACAGCTGAGTATGGTGCGAGAAGAATGACAATAAATAGTGGAGTTTGTGTAAACGGTTGTAATTACAGTGCAACATCATATGATTATTCTGGCCATTTGAGGAAGATTATACAATTAGAGTATCCAGCAATCCCAATAAAAAGGACTACATTGTTCAAGTGTGATTGGTTTGATCCAACTCTATATGTTGGGATGAAGATACATAAGGATTACAATCTTATGGATATCAATCACAAAAGAAGGTTTAACAAGGATCAACCCTTCATTTTATCTACACAAGCAACACAAGTATATTATACATTTTATCCAAGCATGAAACGTGACAAAGATAATTGGTGGGTTGTATGCAAAATTAATCCAAGACAAATTATTGATGGTCCTAGTGTTGAATTTGATGGAGCTAATTCGTTGGGAGTGGTGTTCCAATGGGTTATGAAACACACCCGGCCAAGTGCCGAAGCACCTTGGCCTTATCTATGACAAGTTCTCAATTCCCATGATGACAATACCATTTGCACGCATAAACGAGGGGGTTCAGTGAAGCTTAATAAAATAAAAACAATTCGAGTAACTAAAAGATAGAGAAATGAATACAACTCTAGACAACAAAACGAAAATAAAACTTAGAAGAAAAATCTTTTCTGAGTATACAAGTCAAAAATGAAATGTAAAAAGTAAAGAAATGAAAAGCAAAATCAAGTGTCACTGTCGTCAAGTCTCTGCTACGCTGCTGATGCTGGTGCTAGACCAAAGGGTACCGGTGGATCCGGTTAGAATGATGCAGGAAGTGCCTGAGAGGTTCGGGATGTCAGCACAAACGGTGAATCAACGTCTCTCTAGAGGATGTGCTGTAGAACTTCGAAATGTGCCATGAACTCTGTGAACTCTGTCGCCTGCGTCGCATGAATCTCTGCTATCTCTATTTGTGCCTCTGCAATCTTAGTCCATACCACCCCCACAGCACTCTCGAGCCTCTTAAAATGATCATGGGCTCGAGATGGTGAAAATATGCGTACTGGGGTGGGTCCTCTGTCGTAGGAGGTGCGTTGGTCTCAATCGATGTCGGTTGAGGCTTGGAAGCATGCTGAGAAGCCCATGAATCCTCTCCCTCAACCATAGCTATCTCCAAAGCAGGAATAATCAGAGCATATACTCCTTACTGAACTCTCCATACCATCCCTATCAACCTCAATGTCTCCATGTCCAGGGGAGCAGGTATAGTCACCATCTCGGCCCCTTTGACCGCGTTGAGTAAACCCATAATGACCACTAGTCTCGTGATATAGGGGCCTGAAAAAATCACTCCAAGTCGTGCATACTGCCTCTTATGCAAAATATACTGACACGACCGAATATGCATGTAAAACGCAAGTGTATGGCTGTGAAAGTAATAATACACAAGTGAGAGGGCAGTCGAATCCACAGGAAATAGTGCTTAGAACCACCAAGATTGCTATTTAACTAGAATGAAAATATGTTGATAGTGATGTCAAAACAAACTCAATGCAAATGAAAATAAGAAAATATAAAGGAGGCACAAGTAAAAGATAGGGGAGGTAATCGACGATAAATGGGGTACTCGGATATTGATCCGCCTAGGACAATCGTTTCAAGTGCAAAAACCTTTTATTATGCTTTCCAACTAATGCATTAATGAGTCATGGAGATCCTTTAATACATGGTCCTAAATCTAAGGTCAACCATTCAATGAGTTCTATGGATTCCAAATGATAAAGCCTCTTTCTATATGTAGATCTAACCCTTTGGACCAGGCGGAAGGTCCCTAGCTACAATTAAGCCATAAATGATGAAATCACTTCAACGATTCACTCCATTGCACTCGTAACAAAGCCCCAGCGGAAGGTCATCCCTTAGCTCATTCACTCTATTATGACCGCAAAGAACTCTAGGAATTGGAGGTAGAATAAATCACACCGGAGGGGAAAGGGGACGCTCCGCTACCTCTCGACTCACTCTCTAAACCCTCTCCAATCTAACTTTGTCTAACTCTCGTGGTGTGCCACTCACTCACAAGGGTTACCAACAAGAACTCTCAACCCTAGTGTCACTCTAAGGGAGAATTCATACAATCAAAGCATTCAAGATTAGAACTCAACAAAAACATCAATTAATGAAAGAATAATATAACAAGGTTTTAAGAAACAAATACATACTAGGATTCACAAATATCCAAGTACCCACTAGGGGTTTAGCTCTCCATGAAGTAAAATACAATAGAAAAGGAAATCAAAAGCAAAGAGATGCAATCCATGAATGAAAATCCCCTTGTGTTCATGTCGAAGGTCTTGTGGATTGGCCATGTCTTCTTCAAAGCTCCCCTCGTCAAACCTAGGACACACATTGCCGGATCGGTGCCAACGAAAGCTCCCCCAATAGCTCTCTTCCAAAGGAAAAGCAGTATCGAAGGCTGTCAAACTTCTCCTAAGCCTTGCCAAAGCTTCTCCAAACCCTAGATAGGGGAAAAGATGGAGAAATCAGGGCTGAATCGCGGCTTTTAAAGGGCTGGAATCGGTCATCCATATGGCCATGTAGAATTTCCACAGGGGCATGTGGAATTTCCACATGCCCGTGTGGATTCTCTGAATTTTTTATGCTCTGCGGGCTATGAATAGTACCTTCTATAGTAAATTGATTCAGTGATTTGCTACATTTATCTGCTACAGTATTCTGCAAAAAAACATTCTTGAATCCACTTTTCATTGAGTCAACAAAAACGGGCACACGTTTATGCCGTAGATTGCATTCCTTCTTCAATAAAAAGGTTTAATGGTGAAGATCTTGCTATCAATGCACACGACGGGATACGCAAATCTATCTGCCATTGTGCCCCTCCAAATCATTGTAATTGCTTGAATACATGGAGGTTGGCACACATTTACGTATCTTTGAGCCCAACTTGTGTCTTCGCGTTTGTTCCTTCCAAGATTTCATTCAATAGTTCATTCGTGATCTACTTTTGGCTTCTTTTCTTAAAACATAGCTTCACAACCCTGCCTGCGCAAAAGAACACAAATACACATGTATTAGCCCTTAAACCTGATAAAGTAATGCTTATTGTAATGAAAGAACACTTCATATTCTTAACAAAGAAGCACTTATCATATACTCTACTTGGATATGCCCTAAACGTATCGGTTTGCGCCGCACCATAGAGTACAAATATAAAAGCTCCTATCGGCTAAACACACTAGTACTATCACCTCACCCGCTCACTGACCTACTCAGAACAGCATGAATGTATCTGTAATTCATGCAGGAGAGGCAAGTGGCCTTCGAAACCCTAGCCTCATACTGTCACTATCAACATAACACTGTGTACGCACGCTGCGGAGTCAAACTCCCAGGATAATCTATGGGCAGCTGCTCATACTCCTGTCTCTGTATAAGCTACATCATATAACTCTATCACGATTGCAAACTAAGTCATTTTCAAGCTATGATTCTTTCCGAGGGCTCTTAACTAAATTGCACTAACACTGTCGAAACTGAAATACGAGTGATCAAACTCGAACGAGGCAAGCACCTTGAGTGTTAGTGCGTGGATGGCAGGATCTCTGATTGATAGTAAATGGCCCCAGCTGCCAACCGCAAGCATGTCCTCAATTTCGTCTGCAATACCCTCTACCCACTGAATTTCCCTAATTGTGCTCACGTCGGGAAATCTGGTCTCACCAAATCTGAGAGTAGTCCGCCGCTCAAACCTCACCTGATGCTCGGGAATGGTAAAACTCATGCTCTCGAGCTCGGGAGATGGCTCACGCAGCTATTTATCAGCTAGCTTCTTTGACCGAGGTGCCATTACCTGCAAAATTTGAAAGAAACTCAATCAAACAAGTTAATTGAGTAATGCTGTAGAAATCCAAACAATTGTGTGGAATTTCGGCACGCCCGTGTGGATCCACGGGACATGAACAAACGCACGGCCGCGCCACACAAAAATCCATCAATACACTTTTAAATTCTTTCTAGCTTCATTCTGAACATGTATAATCATTCTAATTCTAGGAACAAAGCATGATTGACTGGTTTCATCGATTAAATTCAGGATTTGATGAAGAAAAACAAAGATAAGGGCTTACCGACAAGGTGAGATGAAAAAGCTTTGTATTGGCCAGAACACCAAGTAAAAATCCCTCCAAATTGGCAATACAAAATATGGAGAAAGTGTGAGTGTGCTTACTAGGGTGGTAGCTTTCACACATCCCATAAGATAGCTCTTTCTCATTAGGGCATAACTAGTATCCGACTTATGAGAGTAGCTTCATACATTATAGGTGGTAGCTTTTTCCACCCAACAAGCACAATTAAACAACAAAACTATTTTTTTCTTTCTATTTATTTTTCCCTTTTTTCAGCAAAATCACATAAGAAACAAAACTAAAACTAGTCCCTTTAACATCAAACTTGACTTTCTAAAGGAGTTTAAAGAGTCAGTAGTGCACAAGTGTTAATCGGGTAAAAATTTCTAAAAAGTCAAGCAAGAACTAGAGCATGAGAACATTCAATGTTTTAAAAAAAATCTCATATGCTCAAGAATACAATCATTGCAACTAAGGTGAACCGCTATTGCCTATGTGAGCATGTATAACAATCAAGACTAATATGAAAGAGATGTGTGCACTATGAAACTCCCCCCCTACACTTAAGATGTACATTGTCCCCAATGTACACATGCAAGCTCACTCATGATGTATATAAATCAAGAATAAATACGGGAGAAGCAATCAAAATAATACTCCCCTGACTCCTGGTATTGCAATTGATGGAGCTAATTTGTTGGCAGTGGTGTTCCAACGGGTTGTGAAACACACCCGACCAAGTGCCGAAGCACCTTGGCCGTATCTATGACAAGTTCTCAATTCCCATGAAGACAATACCATCTGGACCCATACACGAGGGGTTCAGTGAAGCTCAATAAAATAAAAATAACTCAAGTAAATAAAAGATAGAGAAATGAATACAACTCGAGACAACAAAATGAAAATAAAACTCAGAAGAAAAATCTTTTATGAGTTTACAAGTACAAAATGAAATGTAAAAAGTAAAGAAATGAAAAGCAAAATCAAGTGTCGGTGTCGTCAAGTCTCTGCTACGCTGCTGATACTGGTGCTAGACCAAAGGGTGCCGGTGGATCCGGTGAGAATGATGTAGGAAGTGCCTGAGAGGTGCGGGATAACAACACAAATGGTGAGGCTACGTCTCTCTGGAGGATCTGCTGTAGAACGTCAAAATTTGCCAAGAACTCTATGAACTCTATGGCCTGCGTCACACGAATCTCTGCTATCTCTACTCGTGCCTCAGCAATCTCAGTCCGTACCACCCCCACAACACTCTCAAGCATCTCAAAATGATCATGTGCTCGAGATGGTGAAAATATGCATACTTGGCTGGGTCCTCTGTCGCAGGAGGTGCGTTGGTCTTCATCGACGTCGGTTGAGGCTTGGAGGTAGGCTGAGAAGCCCATGCATCCTCTCCCTCAACCACAGCTATCTCCAGGGTAGGAATAATCGAAGCATATACTCCTGACTGAACTCTCCATACCATCCCCATCAACCTCAATATCTCCATGCCCAGGGAGCAGGTATAGTCACCCTCTCGGGCCCTTTGACCGCGTTGAGCAAACCTATACTGACCACTAGTCTGGTGATATAGGGGCCCAAAAAATCACTCCAAGTCATGCATACAGCCTCTGATGCAGAATATGCTGACAAGACTGAATATGCATATAAAACGCAAGTGTACGGTGTCAAAGTAATAATACCCAAGTGAGAGGGCAGTCGAATCCACAGGAAATAGTGCTTAGAACCATCAAGATTGCTATTTAACTAGAATGAAAATATGTTGATAGTGATGTCAAAACAAACTCAATGCAAATGAAAATAAGAAAAGATAAAGGAGGCACAAGTAAAAGATAGGGGAGGCAATTGACGATAAATCGGGTACTCGAATATTGATCGGCCTAGGTCAATCGTTTCAAGCGCAAAAACCCTTTATTATGCTTCCTAACTAATGCATTAATGAGTCGTGGAGATCCTTTAATACATGGTCATAAATCTAAGGTCAAACATGCCTAACCATATACATGTCCCGGGGGAGAAATTGAACAATCTCTGAACCTCACACTCTAATAGAATTGTCTAACTCTCATGATGTGTCACTCACTCACAAGGGTTACCAATGAGAACTCTCGATCCTAGTGCTACTCTAAGGGAGTATTCATACAATCAATGCATTCAAAATTGGAACTCAATAAAAACATCAATTAATGAAAGCATAATAACAAGGTTCAATGAAACAAATACATCCTAGAGTTCACAATCCAAGTACCTACTAGGGGTTTAGCTCTCCATGGAGCTAATTACAATTAATGACATCGAATATAAAAGCAATGAATCTATAGAAAACCGCCTTGATAGTAATGACGATGATCTTGTGGAGAGTCTTCTACTCATTCAAAGGTCCCTTTGTCCGGCCTATTATACACCTTGCCGGATCGGTGCCGACAAAAGCTCTACCACTAACTTTCTTCCAAATGGATCCCGATGTCAGGGTCATAGAATCTCTCCCAATCCCTAGCTGATACCTATCAAAACCCTAACCGTAGATCTCTCTCAAGTTGGGGAAAAGATGGAGAAAAGAATGCTGAAATCGGGGATGAAATCGGCTTTTAAAGGGCTGGAATCGGGAATCCACACGCCCTTATGAATATTTCACACAGCCCATGTGGAATTTCCACACGCCTGTGTGGCTTCTCTGAACGACTCTTTCTTCTGCCGGCTGTGAACATTACCTGCTACAGTATTTTCTACAATGTTGCTACATTGCCCTGCTTTAGTACCGGTCCGAAACACTCCCAAAACCATGCTTTCATAGATGTAAGGTAAACGGGCACACGTTTACGTCGTAGATTGCTTTGCTTCTTTAATAACGGATATGTTGGTGGAAATCTTGCTATACATGCACAAGCCAGAATGCTTGAATGTGACTGCCCTTGTGCCCTCCAAATTATTGTGATAACTTGAATAAGAGGAGGTTGGCACACATTCCCGCATTTTCAAGCCCGACTTATGTCTTCGCGTTTGAACCTTCTCAAGATTTTCTCTAAATGGTGCATTTACGATCCATATTGGTTTCTTTCTCTAATACTAGGCCTCACAACCCTATTTACATGAAAGTAACATAAACACACACATATTAGCGTTAAAACCCGATAAAAGTAATGCTCATCATAAGGAAAGAACACTTCGTATTCTTATCACACAATCACTTATCAACTTCAAACTTTAAATCTTCTATTAACTCCACTAGTGGTGCTTCAAGACAATGAGAAGGTTCGGGGATGTACTTCTTCAACATGGAGACATGGAACACATAATGAATCTTCTCCAACTCAGGCGGTAACTCTAATCGATATGCTACTGATCCAATCCTCTCTAGGATCAAAAATGGACCTATATACTAGGGATTCAACTTTCACCTACCTCAAAACCTAATTACCCTTTTCCATGGAGAGATTTTCAAGAATACTCTATCCCCAACCTGAAACTCCAAGAATCTTCTACGGTTGTCAGCATAGCTCTTTTACCTATCTTGAGCTTCTTTCAATCTATCTTTAATCACTTTCACTTTCTTAATCATTCGATCAATCAATTCCACACTTTGAATCTTCCTTTCTTCCAATTCATCCCAACTAAGAGGAGTCCAACACTTCCTTCCATACAAAGCTTCATATGGAGCCATAGCAATGCTTGTTTGAAAGCTATTGTTGTAGGCGAACTCCACCAATGCTAGGTGTTGATCCCAACTCCCTTGGAAATCTATAACACAAGCTCTTAACATGTCCTCAAGGGTCTGAATGGTCCTTTTAGACTGACCATCCATTTGAGCATGATAAGCAGTGCTAAACTTCAAAGTTGTAACTAGAGCCTCTAAAAACCTTGGCCAAAAATTAGAAGTGAATCTGGGGCCTCGATATGAAACTATAGACAGTGGCACACCATGCAACTTCACTATTTAATCAATGTACAACTTTGCCAATTTCTCCAAAGAGTACTTAGTATGCACTACTAGAAAATGTGCTGACTTTGTCAATCTATCCACTATCACCCACACTGCATCAAAACCTTAAGGAGTTTGTGGTAAACCAACCACAAAATCCATCTTTATATGCTCCCACTTCCATCTTGGATTGGAAGAGGTTGCAACAATCCTGAAGGTCTCTGGTGCTCCGCCTTGACTTCTTGACACACTATGCACTTAGCCACAAACTCTACTACCTCTCTCTTCATTCCTAGCTACTAATAATTCTCATTAATTGTTCTGTACATATTGGTACTTCTTGGATGAACTTCTTCCAACATAGCTTTCCTAACCTCTGAATCTATGTGAACACAAACACATCCTCAAAACTCTAGGAGCCCATCTTGTCTCATCTTCAACTCACTAGTCTCTCCTGCTTGTAACTTTTGTATTTCTTGCACCAATTCTTCATTATTACCTTGATGTTCCTTAATGTGCTCCAACATTGAAAGTCTCACTATAAAACTGGCTACTAACGCTCCAATATCTTTATTATCAAGTTCTAATCTCAAATTCCTCATTGCTGAAAGTAGTTGCACATAGGACACCCTCAAAGGAGATACTAAAGTAGACTTCCTACTCAAAGCATCAGCTACCACATTGGCTCTTCCTGGATGATAGTCTATGATCAAATCATAATCCTTTATTAATTCCAACCATCGTTGTTGCCTCAAATTCAATTCTTTTTTAGTGAATAGATACTTCAAGATTTTGTGGTCTGTAAAAATCCGACACCTTTCTCCAAAAAGATAATGCCTCCAAATCTTCAAAGCAAAAATCACCACTGCCAACTTCAAATCGTGGGTGTGGTAATTCAACTTATGCTTCTTCAACTGCCTAGAATCATTGGCCACTACCTTCCCTTCTTGCATCAAAACACAACCTAAACCTTGCCGAGAAGCATCACTGAAGACTACAAACTCTTTCCCATTTTCTAGCAAAGTAAGTACTAGGGCTGAAGTCAAGCAATCGTTTACTGTCTGAAAGCTCTTTTCACACTCATCGTTCCAAGAGAACTTCACTTCCTTGCGATTTAACTTCGACAATGGCAAGGTAATTAAGCAAAACCCTTCCACCAATCTCCTATAATAACTAGCAAGTCCAAGAAAACTTTGAACTTCTGTGACATTCATCAATCTTTCCCTATTAACAATGGCTTCCACCTTCTTTAGATCCACAAGATCCCTTCTCCTAACACCACATACCCAAGAAATCCTACTTCATAGAGAAAAAAACTCACACTTGGAAAGCTTAGCAAACAACTCCACGTCTAGAGGGTTTCCAGAACAACTCTCGAATGTTGAGCATGCTCCTCATTTGAAGATGAACAGATCAAAATGTCATCGATGAACACAATGACAAACTTTTCCAAACAAGGCCTGAGCACCCTATTCATCAAATCAATAAAAGTTACAGGAGCATTAGTCATACCAAATGGCATCACCAAAAACTCATAATGGCCATAACGGACCCAAAAAGCTATCTTTCGACATTCTCTAACTTAATCTTCAATTGATGATACCCAGATCGCAAGTCAATCTTAGAGAATACATTTGCTCCCTTTAACTGATCAAGCAAATCATCATTTTGTCGGCAATGTGTACTTATTCTTAATTGTCACTCGATTCAATTGGCGGTAGTCAATGCATAACATAAATGTTCCAACCTTTTTCTTTACAAAGATAACTGGTGCACCCCAAGGTGATACACTTGGTCGTATAAAACCTTTGTCTACCAGATCTTGCAACTGAGTCTTCAATTCTCTTAGCCCTACTGGTGCAATATGGTAGGGTGGTATAGAAATAGGAGCCATACGAGGTAGTAAATCTATTGTAAACTCCATCTCTCTGTCTGGTGGTAAACATGATAGTTCTTCAGGGAAAACATCTGGAAACTCCCTCACCACTAGCATCTCTTCTAAATCTGGCTCCTTAACTCTTGTGTCCACCACATGAGCCAAAAACACAGGGCAACCCTTGCTCACTAGCCTTCTAGCTTCCAAGAATGAAATCAAACATGAAGACAAAGTTCTTCTCTCACCCTTTAACACCACTGTAGGTCCTGAGGGCCCACAACAAGTCACTTCCTTCTTGAAACAATCAATGGAAGCATGATGCCTATCCAATAAATCCATATGAAGGATGTATCAAAATTCTTAATCTCCAAAGGAATCAAGTCTGCCTTCAACACCACTCCACTAAATATCACAGGGCATTCCCTAAACACCAAACTCCTGACTACCTCCTCACCAAGAGGGGTTTTTATTAATAACTCACATCCTAAGGGGAAAGGGGTATTTTCGGCATGACATGCAAATGCAGTTATAACAAAAGAACACTCTAACTCATAATCAATCAATGCACAAGCGTCATGCTGTAAAATGGATAATGTACCTGTGATCATATTAGGCCTACACTCAACCTCTTCCTCTGTCATGGCAAATATTCGTGTTTGGGCTCGGGTTTGTGGTCGTTGGGCACCTGCCTGTGAATGTTGCTGGTAGCTCCTAAGTTGGTAGTAGCTAGAGTAGATGTTACTGCCTGTGGACGCTTGGACTAATTAGGATGGCCCTGAGATGATGAGGCAGATCTACCCTGTCCTAGTTCTATACATGCTAATCTCAAGTATCCAGTCTGACCATATTGGAAGCATTTGCGAGGCACCGACACTGTCCTTTATGAGACTACCCACAGTTCTAGCACTTGGAACTGGTTTCTAGATCTCTAACACTAGGAGCATAGTCAAAATGTGAGAATCTCTGCTAGGCACTGCTTTGAAATGGTTGAGGTCTAGCAAGGCCTGAAGCAGAAGTGGCCATAGAGGAACCCTCACTCCTTCTCTTCTTGGAAGGTTGGGCCATCTCTATGCTTCTTCTCTAAGCAATATTCTCTCAAACTCTTTTGCCTTCTCTAACCAACTGTTCTGTCCTCGAAGCTGACTGTACCACCTCCTTGATGTTTTGATTACTTGTGATTGTCATTCTTTCTCTGATGCCCATGTTTAGACCAACTTCAAATTTAGCACAAAGAACCTCCTCAGTAGGTGCTAACTCAGGAACAAAACCAGCCAAATCCTTCAACTCTATCTCATTTTCTGATACTATCTTGTTCCCTTGAACTAGTTTCATAAATTCATGCTGACAACGCCCCTTGCATGTGACCCACAAGTGGACGAGTTTGTCGAGTAATAAATCCCAGGGGAGTGGGTTATCGTATCCACAAGAGTAGGGAGTAAAAATACTTAAATTTCTACTTAACCACGTGAAAGTGAACAATGATAGCATTGATAAAATGTAATGAAAACATAGATAAAAAGAAACAAGAATGAGAGGCAAAAGTAAGTGAGAGGAAAGGCAATCGATAGAAGTGGGGGTACTCGGGTAATGCTCCCCTAGGATTAATGTTTCAAGTGCAAGACCAACTATTATACTTCCTAATAAATGCTCAATGAGTCGTGGAAATCTTTAAGCACACGGTCCCCAAATCTAAGGTCAACTGTGACTAACTCTACACTATGTCACGGTGGAGAAATAACAAGGTCCCCTTGTGTATATCTCGCAAGTGCACGGGTTTGTCGAAGTAATAATCCCGGATGAGGGGGTATCAAATCCACAGGGAGTAGGGAATAAAAACACTTAATCCGCTTCTTAGCTATGTGAAAGATCAGTAGTGATAAGTGTGACAATGATTCAATTCTCAAAAGTAAAAACAACAACTAAGAGAGCACGAGTAAAAGAGGAGGTAAGGCAATCCATAAAGATGGGGTACTCGGATAATGCTCCGCTTAGGACAATCGTTTCAAGTGCAAGATCCCTCTATTATGCTTCCTAATCAATGCATTGGTGAGTAGTGGAAATCCTTAAATACATAGTCCCAAATCTAAGGTCAACTATGCCTAACTCTATACATGTCTCAGAGGAGAGATTAGATGACCTCTCAACCTCGCACTCGAATAGAGTTGCAATGAGCTCTAGGGATTCCAAGTGATAAATCTCTTCCCTAATTATAGACCCTAACCCTTTGGTCCAGTGCAAGGTCCCCTAACCACGATTAAGCCCTAGATACTAAGATCACCTCAACGCTTCACCCGCTGCACACGCAACTAAGCCCCCAGCGGAGGGTCATCCCTTAGAGCATTCACTCTATTATGGCTCGCAAAGAACTCGAGGAACCGAGGTAGAATCTATCACGCCGGAGGGAAAGGGGACGCTCCCTATACCTCCCCGACTCACCCTCTCAACCCTCTCCAACCTAGTTTTTGTCTAACGCTCGTGGTGTTTAACTCACTCACAAGGTTACCAACAAGAACTCTCAACCCTAGTGTCACTCTAGGGAAATTGTTAATACAATCAAGCATTCAAGGTTGAAACTCACAACAAACATCAATTAATTGAAAGCATAATAAAGAGATTCAATGAAACAAATACATCCTAGAGTTCACAAATACCCAAGTACCCACTAGGGTTTAGCTCTCCATGGATCTAAGTACAATCAAAGAAATAGAATGTAAAAGCAATGAATCTATAGAGAAACCCCTTCGATAGTCGTGTTGATGGTCTACTGGAAAGTCCTCTACTCATCGTCTAAGGATTCCCTTGTCCGGTATAGGATACGTCTCGACGGAAGCTCCCCTACCAACCTTCTTCCAAAGGAATGACGATGTCGGAGCCATAGAACCTCTCCAAATCCCTAGCCAATACCTCTCAAAACCCTAGCCGAAACCCTCTCTCAAGTTGGGGCAAAGATGGAGAAAAGAATGCTGAAATCAGGGCTGAAATCGGCTTTAAATAGGGTTGGAATCAGGGCATCCACACGGTCCTGTGGATTTTTCACACGCACCTGTGGAATCTCCACAAGGGAGTGGGTAATTTCCACACGCCCATGTGGATTCTCTGAAATTGTGATTTTCGGCCGGCAGTGAACAGTGCTACTACAGTACTTTCACTACCGTGCTCTGCTATAGTACCTGGCCTAAAATACTTCCCGAGTCCATACTTTCATCGAGGTGACGCAAACGGGCACATGTTCACGTCGTGGATCGCTTTGCTTCTTTAATGATGGATAAGTTGGTGGAGATCTTGTTCTATGTCCATAAGACGGAATGCTTGAGTGTGACTACCCTTGTGCCCCTCCAAATGGTTGTGCTAACTCAAATACAAAAAGGTTGGCACACACTCTAGCATCTCACACCCGATTTATGTCTTCGCGTTTGAACCTTAGCAAGATTTCCTCCAAAATCTGTGCATTATGATCCACATTTGTTTCTTTCCTTCATACTTGGCCTCACAACCCTACCTGCACGAAAGTAACATAAAAACACATATATTAGTGTAAAAACCTGAGAAAAGTAATGCTCAACATAAGGAAAGAATGCTTCGCATTCATATTACACAAGCACTTATAGAGAAATCACTCAGTCTCATCACCTCACACTGTGTAAAGTTGCATGGAGTTCTAGGAAATCCAAGTGATAAACTCTCTTCCTATGTATAGACCTAACCCTTTGGTCCAGTTGAAAGGTTCCTATTCACATCTAAGCCCCAGACACTAGAGTTCCCTCAATGCTTCACTCTGTTGCTCGCGCAACTAAGCCCAGCGGAGTTTATCCTTTAGAACTTCACTCTATTGTGATCTCCAAGAACTCAAGGAAATGATAGTAGGATAAATCATACCGGAGGGGAAAGGAGACGCTCTGTTACCTTTCGACTCATCCTCTCAACCCTCTCCAAACAAGCAATGTCTAACCCTCGTAGTGTGTCACTCATCTACTATGGTTACCAAGATGTACTCTCAACCCTAGTGTCACTGTAGGTGAGAAATCAATTGAAACATCGATTAAGGAAAGCATAATAACATATCAAAGAAATAATAACATCTTAGGGTTTACAAAATCCAAATACCCACTAGGGGGTTTAGCTCTCCATGAGCATAATACAATCAATACTAAAATTGAAAGTTAAAACAAGTGTTCCATTAGAAAATTTCCTCGATAGTCATGTGAATGGTCTTGTGGAGTAGCTAAGTCTTCTCCAAAAGTCCCCTTGTTCGGCCTAGGGCACACCTCGCCGGATCTATATTGACAAAAGCTCCCCCAATAACCTTCTTCGAAGTGAATCATGGTATCGAATCCCTCAAAACACTCCAAAGACTTGCCAAATGCATCTCCAAACCCTAGTCGATGGCTTTCTAAACGATGGATAAAAGTGGAAGAGAAGAGGGGGAAAAGATCCCCAAAATTGGGCTGAATCGCAGCTTAAATAGGGCTGGAATCGGGCATCCACATAACCCTATGGATCCGCCACAATGGCCTGTGGAATTTCCACACGGGCGTGGGGAATTTCCATATGCCCCTGTGGATTCTCTGGAAATATTGTTTTTGGCTGGTTGTGAACAATAACTGCTACTATACTTGCTACTGTGTTTCACTACAGTAACCTGCTACAATACTTGGCCAAAACACTCCCAATTCCACACTTTTCATCAAGGCAATATAAATGGCACACGTTTATTCCGTAGATCGCAACTCTTCTGCAATCAAAAGGCTTCATTAGTAAAGATCTTCTTATCAATGCACAAGTCAGGATACACAAATGTGACTAACTTTGTGCCCTTATAACTCATTGTAATGACTTCAATTCATGGAGGTTGGCACACATTCACGTATCCTGGAGACCCACTTGTGTCTTCGTGTTTGTTCCTTCAAAGATTCCACCAAATAATGCGTTTATGATCTACTTTTGGTTTCTTTTCTCGATACTTAGCTTCACAACCATACATGCACAAAAGAACACAAATACACATGTATCAGCACTTAAACCTGGTAAAAGTAATGCTCATCATAAGGAAAGAAAACTTCACATTCTTATCACACAATCACCTATCAAACTCTCCTCAAGAAAAGAAATACACATTGAAACATAGAAGAAGGAAATATTGAAAGTGCTCGGCCTTAGGTTCACAAAAACATGCAAGGAGAGCATTCTTCAAGTAAGTAAAATTTCAACACTAAATACGAAAAATCAATGCTCTAGCCAAAACTGAAATCGTGTAAATGTGTATAAATTCACTCAACTCAACCCAAAGTATACTCCTCAAAGTCCTAAGTATAAGGGACTTATTTATGTACAAAACATAATAAAATAAAAAGATGGTAGTAGCTTCACACATCCTCTGAGGTAGCCCTTTCCCAAGGGGCTGCTAAGGTGGCTTTCACACTTTTGAGGTGGTAGCTCTTTCTATCGTGGTGGTAGCTTTCACTCATCCCATGAGATTGCTCTTTCCCTAATTAGGGCATAACTAGTATCCGACTTATGAGAGTAGCTCCGTACAGCATAGGTGGTAGCTCTTTCCACTCCTAATGCACAAACAACAAATATATATATATATATATCAGCATAATTAACACAAGAAGTAACACTAACTAGTCCTTTTAACATTAAACTTGAGCTTCCAAAAGAGTTTAATGAGAGAGTAGTGCAACAAGTGTCAATCAGGTAAAAATTCCTAAAAATTCAAGCAAGAACTAGAGCATGATAACATTAAATCTTAAAAAGTCTCCTAAAGTCAGGAATACAGTCATTGCAACTAAGGTGAATCGCCATTGTCTATGTGAGCATGTATGTCAATCAAAACTAATATAAAAGATATGTGCACCATGAAACTCCCCCAACACTTACCTTGTACATTGTCCCTAATGTACACATGCAAGTCCACTCATAATGTACATCAATCGAGAGTATATGTAGGAGAAGCAATCAAAACAATACTTCCCTAACTCCTAGTGTTGAATTTGGTGGAGCTAAATCCTTGAGAGTGATGTTCCAACGGGTTGTGAAACACACATGACCAAGTGCAAAAATACTTTGGTCATGTCCATGACTAGTTCTTAATTCCCATACTGACAAGACCACCTGCACACATACACGAGAGGGTTCAGTAAAGTTTAATAAAACAAAAACAACTTAAGCAAATAATAGGTAAAGCAATGAATACAACTCGAGACCATAAAATGAAAAATAAACTCAGAAGGAAAGTCCTTTCTGAGTATACAAGTCCAAAATGAAATGCAGAAGTAATAATGATGATGAAAAATAAAGATAAGTGTTGGTGTCATCAGCTGTCGGCTCTGCTACTATTGCTGGATAATAAAATGGTGCTGGTGGATTAGTTTATAGTGATTCTGGGGGAGCTGGGGGAGTCTGTGGTCACAGAACAAATTATGAGGCAATGTCTCGCTCAAGAATCTGTTGTAGTGTATCAAAACATGCCATAAACTCTGTGTACTGTGCAGCCTATGTAGCTCAGACCTCCACAATCTCTGTCCATAACACACCCACGGCACTCTTGAGCCTCTCAAATTGATCATAGGCCTAAGATGGTGAAAACATGCATACTGGGGTGGCTCTTCTTCCATAGGGGGTGCCGCGGTCTCCATTGGTGTCGGCTGAAGCTCAGGGGTGGGCTGAGAAGCCTTGGAGTCATTACCCTCACCCTCGGCTATCTCTGGAGCTGGTGTAACTGATAAGTGCTTGTGCGATATGAATGTGAAGTGTTCATTCCTTATGTTGAGCATTACTTTTCTCAGGTTTTACATTAATATGTGTGTTTTTTATGTTACTTTTATGCAGGAAGGGTTGTGAGGCCGAGTATGAAGGAATTAGGCCAATGTGGATCATAATGCACCTATTTTGGAGGAAATCTTGCTTAGGTTCAAACGTGAAGACATAGGTCAGGTGTGAGATGCTAGAGTGTGTGCCAACTTCCTCGTATTCGAGTGAGCACATTCATTTGGAGGGGCACAAAGGCAGTCACACTCGATCATTCTGACTTATGCATATAAGAACAAGAGCCCCACCAACTGTATATCAATGAAGAAGCAAGTGATTCACGACGTAAACGTGTGCCCGTTTGTGTTACCCCGATGAAAGTATTGAATTGGGAAGTTATTCAGGTCGAGACTGTAGCAGAGCACTGTAGCAATAATGTAGCACGTACTGTAGCAGCACTGTTCACAGCCGGCCGAGAAATCAGAGAAACAGAGAATACAAACGGGCATGTGGAAATTATCCATACCCGTGTGGAAATTCCGCACGGGCGCGTGTGTCATCCACGCCCGTGGAGTCGCCCGATTCTAGCCCTATTTTAAGCCGATTTCAGCCACGATTTTAGGATTCATTTCTCCATCTTTTCCCCAACTTGCGAGAGGGCTTCGGCTAGGGTTTCGAGGGGTATTGGCCAAGGTTTTGGAGAAGTTCTATGGCTCCAACATCATGATTCAATTAGGAAGAAGGTTGGTAGGGGAGCTTCAATCGAGGCGTATCCTATACCGGATGAAGGAATCCTTGGACGACGAGTAGAGGACTCTCCACAAGACCATCGACACGAAAAATGAGGAGGTTTCTTTATGGATTCATTGCTTTTACATTCTATTTCTTTGATTGTACTTAGCTCCATGGAGAGCTAAACCCCTAGTGGGTACTTGGGTGATTGTCAACCCTAGGATGTATTCGTTTCATTGAACTTCTTTATTATGCTTTCAATTAATTGATGTTTATTGTGAGTTCCAACCTTGAATGCTTGATTGTATGAACATTTCCCCTAGAGTGACACTAGGGTTGAGAGTTCTTGTTGGTAACCTTGTGAGTGAGTGACACACCACGAGCGTTAGACAAAACTAGGTTGGAGAGGGTTGAGAGCGTGAGTCGAGAGGTACAGGAGCGTCCCCTTTCCCCTCTGATGTGATAGATTCTACCTCTGTTCCTGGAGTTCTTTGCGGCCATAATAGAGTGAATGGTCTAAGGGATGAACCTCCACTGGGGCGTAGTTGCGCGTGCAATGGAGTGAAGCGTTGAGGTGATCTTAGTATCTAGGGCTCAATTGTCGCTAGGGACCTTTCGCATGGACCAAAGGGTTAGGTCTATATCTTAGGAAGAGATTTATCACTTGGAATCCCTAGAGCTCATTGCAACTCTATGCGAGTGCGAGGTGTTGAGATTGTTCGATTTCTCCTCCGGGACATGTGTAGAGTTAGGCATAGTTGACCTTAGATTTGGGACTATGTATGTAAGGATTTCCACGACTCACTATTGCATTGATTAGAAAGCATAGTAGAGGGTTCTTGCACTTGAAATGATTATCCTAGGCGGAGCATTATCCGAGTACCCCATCTTTATCGATTGCCTTACCCCCTTATTTACTTTTGCTCTCTTACTTGTTGATTTTATGGTTGAAAATTGAATCATTTCCACACTTATCACTGTTGATATTTCACATAGCTAAGAATCAAATTAAGTATTTTCACTCCCTACTCCCTGTGAATTCGACCCCGCTTACCCGGGATTATTACTTCGACAAACCCGTGCACTTGCGGGATATACGCAAGGGGATCTTGTCAGTAACCAAGGCATAAACTCCAGAACTGACTCTGCGAATCATCCCCATCAGTTGCAGTCTCTCTATGCCTAAAGGAGCAGGTATGCTCGCTTTCTCGGGAGACCAATGCCGATGACTAGTCTTGTGATATACGAGCCTAAAAAAATGACTCCTGCTCTAACATACTGGCTCTGGTGACGCATGTACTCAACCAGAATATGACCCAGATGAATCGGATTACTCTACACCATGGAGTACAGGTATAATAGCTCCTGTCTACTCAATAACCCTGTGCTATCACCACGCCCGTTCACCGATCTGCAAAGAACGGCATGGATAAATCTATATGATGCCCTAGAAAGGCAAGTAGCCTTCGACACTCCTGGCTCATGCTGCCCCTCCCAACAAAGTGTTCTCTATACCCGTGCGCCTCTACAGAGAGAGTCACAGGGGCAGACGCACGCCCCTATGTCTTCTCTGTCTAACTGAAAAACTCCCAGAGTGTTTCACACGCCCGTGCGGAAATGACACACGGCCGTGGATTCTTACTGGACAGTTTAAAGGGACAGACGCACTCCCCTGTGTCTTCTTGGGATGGAGGAAAAACTCTCTGCAGTGATCCACACGGGTGTGTGGAAATTACTCATGCCCGTGTGTTTATGGGAGACTCTTCCACAGAGGTGAGTCCACGCCCCTATGTTTTCTCGGGATAAATTTCTAAGTCTCTGCAGGAAAACACACGCTCGTGCGGAAATTACCCACACACGTGCAAACCGTCACAAGGTCATTCACAGGGGTGAGTCTATATCCCTGTACCCTCTCAAGATGAGCTCTGAATGAAACCGCACACCCATGCGGAAATTCCACACGGGCGTGTGTTTTCTCTGGATACTTCGAAAACACTACTAGCTCTACAAAAAAAATTCATGAACGTATAAATAAACTCAAAGCCTACCTTATAAAGCAACTTTACTAGAGAAAACAATAAAAATAAGCTCAAACGGCCAAAATTCTCCGTCAAAACACAATAAAGCACAAGATGACACCAAAAATCCACAAGAAAATCACAATAAAAGCATCTAGAAATCAAGACACTGACACTCAAAGTCTTATTCATGCAACACTAAACTAAGTACTAAGAAAATAGTAAACTCTTGGGTTGCCTCACAAGAAGCGCTTGGTTAACGTCACTAAGCTTGACGTACCTTGTCTTACCTCACGGTGGCTCATAGATGAAAGTTGCACTCTTACCCATAGCTTGAAATCTTGATTAGCAAAGCCTCTTGAAGGTAGAGGGTTAGTTATCGGGATTAGTACCACCTAGCAAAGGTTCATCCAACCTGTTCGGTTCACGCACATCGCCAATAGACTTGGGGTGTTTTCTGTGGGGTCTCCTCGCCTGCTTCATCTTTTGGAGCACCTTCTTCATGATCCCCGTAGTAGATAGTACTTATTCCATTAGACCAAGCATTAGCACTTCTTCGTTCTCCATCTCTTGGTTTAACAACTGCTAGTATCAATCCGGATTGAACATTTCCTGTATATATTCAACAATTATCTCATCAGTAGTGTCAAGAAAGAAAAGAGTATGATCCAAGTCAAGAGAATGTCGCATGGCTTCGGTGAGGCAGTATGTGAGCTTATCATCTCCAACGCTCAGTATCAAATCCCCACCGTCCATATCAATCAAGGCCTTGGAAGTGCCCAATAATGGCCTCCCAAGTATAAAAGTAACATCCGCATCCTCATCGACATCTAACACTATGATGTCTATAAGAAATATATACTTGTCAACTTTGACAAGAACATCTTCAATGATGCCCAATAGATGCCTCACTGTTCGGAATGCCAATTGTAATGTCATCCGAGTGGGCCTAGGCTTTCCCAAGCCTATCTTCTGAAAGAAGGAATATGGCATGACGTTCATAATGGCCCATGAGTCCGTCCATTCCATTTCTTCACCCAAGTTGCCAATGTTGCACGGAATGATGAAGCTTCCTGGGTCTTTCTTCTTGTTTGGTATTTTCTTTTGCAAGATCGCCGAGCAAGATGCATCTAAAATCAAGGAGGCACTTTCCTCCAATTTCTTTTTGTTGGTCAACAAATCTTTCAAGAACTTGGCATACCTCGGCATTTGGGATAATGCCTCAACAAAGGGAATGTTTATATGTAGTTGCCTAAACAAACCCAAAAACTTCTTGTACTGTTCGTCCACTTTGTCGTTCTTCAATCTAGAGGGATAAGGGATTCTTGGCTTGTAAGGTGGGGGTGACACCTCATTCTCCTTGGTTGCTTCCTTATCAACCTCTATGATCTGTGGTGCTTTAACATTGGTCTTCTCATTTGGAAGCCTACCTTCAACCTCACGACCACTTCTCAAAGTGATCACCTTCACATGCTTTCGTGGATTGGTCTCAGTATTACTTGGCAAGCTTCCTTATGGTCTCTCCAATAAAGGCTTCGCAATTTTCCCCACTCAATTTTCTAGATTGTGTAATGACGCGGTGTAGTTGTGAAGTGTAGCCCCGACCGATTGGAACCGTGTATCCGATGATTGCACAAATCTATTCAAAGCTTTATCTAAGTTGGTCATTTGGGTTTCCAAGACAAACACTCTATTTTCCATGTTTGGGGCTTGTTGTTGTTGGAAACCCGGTGGTGCCATGGCCCTTGGTTGTACTTAGTTGCTCCACGAAAAGTTGGGATGATTTTCCAACCCTGATTGTAGGTGTTGCTATATGGATTACCCTGGTTTCTCATTGCACTACCCATAAAATTGACTTTCTCAATGGAAGATACATCAACAATAGAGATCGGGAAATAGGAGGGAGCATGTCCTCCGCCACACCCGGTGCTAGTAGTTACAGCCGCCACTCCATTTGAAGTTAGAAGGTCTAACTTCTTACTCAAAGATTCTACTTGGGCTACCAACGAAGTGACTGCATCTATTTCATAGATCCTGGCCACCTTCTTCCTTTCCCGTGCATTCCACGGATAACTGTTCATGACATGTCTTCTACTAACTGTCAGGATTCTTCTGGGGTTTTACTCCCCATTGTACCTCCCGCGGCGGTATCTTGCAAATTGCCTTATACTCAGATTCAACCCATTATAGAAAGTTTGAATGATCATCCATTCAGGAAATCTGTGTTGTGGGCACATCCGCAAAAGGTCCTTGAAACGCTCCCATGTCTCAAACAATAATTCCAATTCCATCTACACGAACGATGATAAGCCTATGTTTTTTTTCAGATCCTGTGTTTTCTTTTCAGAATGCCTCATTTTTTTAAACAAAACCATAAGCCTATGTGTTCTTTTCATAGTGTCTCGTATTTTTCAATTAAAACCCTAACCTATGTTTTTTTTTTCGAATGTCTACTATTTTTGAATCAAAACCCTAATCTTATGCTTTCTTATAGTAATGTCACCTATTTTTCATTAAAAACCCTAATTTTATGTTCCCTTTTTGAAATGTCAACTATTTTTGTACCAAATTCCTAATCCTATTTTTCTTTTCAGGATGGCTCCAATTTTTAAATAAAAACCCTAATCTTATAATTTCTTTTCACAATGCCTGATTTTTTTTAATCAAAACCCTAATCCTATGTTTTCTTTTCGGAATGCCTCATATTTTTCAATCAAGACTCTAACTTATATTTTCTTTTAAGAATTTCTACTATTTTTTAATCAAAACACTAATCATATTTTTTTCTTATAGTAATGTCTCCTATTTTCATTGAAAACCATAATCCTATGTTTTCTTTTCAAATTGTCAACTATATTCCAAATAACACCCTAATCATATGTTCTCTTGTCGGAATATCACCTAAATTTCGGTTTTCAATCAAAACCCTAATTCTATTATTTCTGCTCATAATGTCATCTAGTTTTGAATAAAAAACCTAATCCTATATTTTCTTTTCAAAATATCTCGTGTTGTTTGGTTTTGAATCAAAATACTAATCATATATTTTCTTTTCGAATGTTTAATTTTTTTAGTTTTGAATCAAAGCTCGAATCCTTTGTCTTCTATTGGGGATTTGTGCTATTTTTGAGTCAAAATAAAAATCCTATGTTTTATTTTCGAAATGTCTTCTATCTTTCAATCAAAAACCTAATCCTTAATTTTTTATTTCGGAAATATCTCAAATTTTTCAGTGAAAACCCTTATTGATAAGTGCTTGTGCTATAAGAATGCGAAGTGTTCTTTCCTTATGATGAGCATTACTTTTATCAGGTTTTAGCGCTAATACTTGTGCATTTGTGATAATTTAATGCATATAGGTTTGTGAAGTCGAATGTTAAAGAAAAAGCTAATGTAGATCAGTGAAGACACTATTTGGAGAAAAATCTTGAGGAATGGTCAAACGCGAAGACATAAGTCGAGTCAAGATGCTGAGAATCTTGTAGCAAATCACTGTAGCAAATTATTGTAGCGATCATTCCGTAAGCCAAAGAAAAGAGAATTCGGAGAATCCACTGCGGCGTGTGGAAATCATCCACGCCCTTGAGAAATTCCACAAGCCCATGTGGCAAATCCACAAGGGCGGGTTGATGCCCAATTCTAGCCCTATTTACGTTTGCCACACCCAAGCCCAACAAGCCGGGTCCACTGACAGATCGGCCGCATCTAATGGGGTTGGGTTCCACTATGTGCAAAGCCTCAGATTTTACCTGGTCAGAGTCAACCCTAATAAGCAGAACAAAAACAATAATATCGACTACATATAAAGTCACCGAAATATGGATAATACAAATATGGACTATGAAAGTCCTACGGGAGTACACAAGTAGCTTACATGCCAAAAATACACAAAGCAGGGACACAAGTCTCACTCGTGCAGGAATAAATAGCATACAAGGTTCACAACCTCGAAAAATGAGGTTCGACAAGTCACCACTATAGTAGAAGCCCTGGAATAACCCACTGAACCAAAGCTTGATCTTTTCCTGTGGATGGAAAAAATTCACAAAGCATATGAGCTACAAGGGCGATGGGATCGTAGAAAATAACCGAATATCTGAGATATAACAAAAATAATTAATAACTTTCAGACGAATCTGAAATAATCGGAAAATGCGAAACACGCATAAAAGCAGACATGCACTTCTCCACGATCGATAGCAGAAATCAACGACGCAGTTTGGGTCATCATATGTAAAAGTCGAGCGAGAACATAATATCAGCAGTGGAGCTGGATCTTCGACCCATGATCGAGACGGACACGCATGTCCGGTAGCGCTACTACAGACAACATGTGCACATTGCTAGGACTTGCTCCTCCTGGCTGGGTTAGCCAGGAATGGATATGTACCAAAATAGCAGAAATATAGAATACAGATTGAGAAAATACCATATAAATCACTTGGCAAAAATAATTAATTTAAATAATTAAACGGATAACAAATACAGAATAATAAATAAGATATGAATAAATGTTGCCAGAACAATATAATTAAATAAATAAATAGCCACACACAAAAAATACGAATTATACGCATGTAGAGCCTACTTGGCTTAGAGCTACATTGACGGGGTTCACCAAGTCCCACGCACTAAGATTCTCTACGAAATCTAACCCAACAAAAACAAGCTAACTTAGATTTGCAAGACTTGTCTTTGGGTTTTAACTTACAATTAACAAGATAATTTCAAGTGGATGAACACGAAAATAAAAATAATAATAATAATAATATTTTCTAAATAAGCACTCACAGAACCCACAATGTTAACTTAATAGTACCAACTAATACAAAAGGAGAACAAGCATTCTAAGACCAAATTCAACAATCCAGCACAACTGCAATACAAAAATGAATAAAATAGCCCATACTAGCAATTAAATCTTTTCAGGAGCATTAAACAGTTAAGCTCATAAAAATTTAGCTATGCATATAAAATTCTCAAGGAAATATTTGTAATAAACACCAGCACAAATAACTTTCCAAGACTAATAATCAACATTAACACATGTTTCAAAATATATAAATCTATAATTCTAACATGCACCACAAGCATTTAAATAAACTCTATTATAAGGCAATACTAAAAATAAACTGAACATTAGCTTGAAAACCAGGAATTGGATGAATTCTCAAAAAAGAATTTCTAAAACCTGTAATACATGCATACACACACACACACATACACAGACACACACACATATATTTATATATATAACAACAAACCATCATGCATAACTAAATGTTTATAAATATCAACTAAATTATATCATGGCTGCATACTCACAATATCAAGTTTACAAACATGTAAACCTATATCCAAATAATTTAAATCATGAATGTTAGTTTACAGGTCCAAACATACAAGATGCATATACAAATATCATAATTCAACTAAAGGCATCCTTTGGTAGTTGCATACTTGCAAGGATGAATAAACATGAATACAAAGTAAATTAACATTCCAATTATAAACTCAATACTAACTGCAAAACACTTCAATAGAACAAGGCACAGGAATAATCAAGAATTAGGAAGTAACTAGGGATTTAAGCATTGATAAGTGCTTGTGCGATATGAATGCGAAGCGTTCATTCCTTATGTTGAGCATTACTTTTCTCAGGTTTTTACACTAATATGTGTGTTTTTATGTTACTTTTATGCAGGTAGGGTTGTGAGGCCGAGTATGAAGGAAATAGGCCAATGTGGATCATAATGTACCTATTTTGGAGGAAATCTTGCTAAGGTTCGAACTCGAAGATATAGGTCAGGTGTGAAATGTTAGAGTGTGTGCCAACCTCCTCGTATTCAAGTGGGCATATCCATTTGGAGGGGCACAAAGGCAGTCACACTCGAGCATTCCGACTTATGCACATAGAACAAGAGCTCCACCAACATGTATATCATTAAAGAAGCAAGTGATTCACGACATGAACGTGTGCCGTTTGCGTTACCCGATGAAAAGTATGCAATTGGGAAGCTATTCGAGGTAGAATCTCTGTAGCGAGACCAACTGTAGCATGTATTGTAGCTGACATTGTTCATTGCCGGCGAGAAACGGAAAGCAGAGAATCTAGGCAGGGCGTGTGGAAATTATCACGCCCGGGTGTGGAAATCGCGCAGGGCGTGAAGCATCACGCCCGGCGTGAGTCGCCCGTGGGTACTTGGGTATTTGTGAACCCTAGGATGTATTCGTTTTATTGAATCTTTTTATTATGCTTTCAATTAATTGATGTTTATTGTGAGTTCCAACCTTGAATGCTTGATTGTATGAACATTTCCCTAGAGTGACACTAGGGTTGACGAGTTCTTGTTGGTAACCTTGTGAGTGAGTGACACACCACGAGCGTTAGACAAAAGCTAGGTTGGAGAGGGTTGAGAGGGGTGAGTGAGAGGTGC
Organism: Dioscorea cayenensis subsp. rotundata; assembly: GCF_009730915.1. Classification (NCBI taxonomy): domain Eukaryota; kingdom Viridiplantae; phylum Streptophyta; class Magnoliopsida; order Dioscoreales; family Dioscoreaceae; genus Dioscorea; species Dioscorea cayenensis. Next base: position 7,966,873 of record NC_052490.1, read on the forward strand.
AGGGAGCATCCCTTTCCCCTCCGACATGATAAATTCTACCTCCGTTCCTCGAGGTTCTTTGCGGCCATAATAGAGTGAATGGTCTAAGGGATGAACCTCCGCTGGGGAGCTTAGTTATGCATGCAGCGAGTAAAAGCGTTGAGGTGATCTTAGTATCTAGGGCTTAAATGTGGTTAGGGGACCTTCCACCGGACAAAAGGGTTAGGGTCTATAATTAGGAAGAGATTTGTCACTTGGAATCCCTAGAGCTCATTGCAACTCTATGCGAGTGCGAGGTGTTGAGATTGTTTGATTTCTCCTCCGGGACATGTGTAGAGTTAGGCATAGTTGACCATAGATTTGGGACTATGTAATTAAGGATTTCCACGACTCACTATTACATTTATTAGAAAGCATAATAGAGGGTTCTTGCACTTGAAATGATTATCCCAGGCGGAGCATTATCCGAGTACCCCATCTTTATTGATTTCCTTACCCCCTTATTTACTTTTGCTCTCTTACTTGTTGGTTTTATTGTTGAGAATTGAATCATTGTCACAATTATCACTATTGATCTTCCACATAGCTAAGAATCGAATTAAGTGTCTTTACTCCCTATTCCCTGTGGATTCGACCCCGCTTATCCGGGATTATTATTTTGACAAACCCGTGCACTTGCGGGATATACGCAAGGGGACCTTGTCAAGTTTTTGGCACCGTTGCCGGGGAATGGGCGTTTAGAGATACTTTGCACTTTGTTTTCTTAGTTATTTCACCATACATTCTATTTCATATCTTCTTATTCTATCATCGTTCGATTTTTCTTTTTTTCTTTCTTTTTGGTGCGACTCCAGGGTTATGACCCGAGGGATTACGTCAATATTGATTGAAGGAGACCACGAGCTTGAACATACACTCGAGAAGAAATGGGAAAGAACACGTGCAAGAACAGCCTAATCCAGCTAATTTGGAAGTTGAAGGATCTGAAATCATGGTAGAACAGAATGAGCAATAGCGAACACTATCTGATTATGCCAGACCTTCAATATTGAGGACACAATCGAGTATTGTGTGTCCCCCGATTACAGCTAGAACTTTGAGCTAAAGCTGGCATTCATCCATATCTTTGCTGACGATCCGCACAATTCAGCGGTTTGTCGATGAGGGATCCAAAGCAGTCACATAGAGAAACTTTCTCGAGGGTGTGCGATATGTTGAAGATAAATGGGGATGATGGATGATGCCATCAAATTGAGAACCTTCCCATTTTTCCTTAAAGGGAGAGCAAAGCAGTGGCTACACTCATTACCTAGGGCATCAATCACTATATGGGAGGAGATGGTAGAAGCTTTTCTAGCCCGTTATTTCCCTCCCAGTAAAAATCGACAAAAACTTAGGAATGAGATCTCATCCTTTGTTCGAGTTGGAATTGGAGTCTCTATTCGAGACATGGGAAAGGTTCAAGGAGCTCCCGAGAAAGTGTCCATAACACGGAGTTCACGGAGTGGATGATATTTCAAACCTTCTACAATGGTTTGAACCCGAGTACAAAGGCAACTCTTGGATCTGCGGCGAGAGGTACCTTAGGTAGCAAAAACCCCGAATCGATCAATTAATTGAGGAAATGGGATTAAATAGCTACCAATGGAATGCTAGGGAGAAGAACAAGGTGGCGGTTTCCATGAAATTGATCGCGGTAACTTCATTGGCGGGCGCAAGTAGAAGTCCGAGTAAGAAGCTAGATCTCATAGCTTCGAATAAAGTTCGTGACCGTGACCAATTGCACCGGTTGTGGTGGAGGACATGCTCCCTCCGATTGCCTAATCGTTATTGGTGTTGTTGCGTCAGTTGTGAACATTGACTTTGTAGGTAACGACATGAGACCTCGAGGGAATCCATACGACAATACCTACAATTCGAGGTTGGAAGAATCATCCCAAACTTTTCATGGAGTAATCAAGGACCATAAAAAAGCCCATGGAGCCATCGGGTTTCCAACAACAACAACAAGCTCCTCAAGTGGAAAATTGAATCTCAGGCTTGGAAACCCGAATGATGGATTTAGAGAAGCACTTGGCTAGATTTGTTCAATCTGCAAATACAAGGTTTGAGTCAATCTAGGCTACACTTCGTAACCACACCGCCTCTTTGCATAACCTTGAAAATCAAGTGGGGCAAATTGCGAAGTCTCTTTCCGAAAGGCCACATGGAAGTTTACCAAGCAACACAGAAACCAACCCTAGAGAGCATGTGAAGGCGATCACTTTGAGAAGTGATCATGAGGTTGAAGGAAGGCTTCTGAGTAAGAGGCTGAAAGAACACGCACCTGAGGTTGTAGAGGTTAAGGAGGGAGCAAACAAGGAGAAAGAGGTGGCACCCCCACTTTTTAAGCCAAGAATCCCTTATACCTCTAGATTGAAGAATGACCAAGGGGATGAATAGTATAAGAAGTTCCTGAGTTTATTCAAGCAACTCCACATTAACATTCCTTTTGTAGAGGCATTAGCTCAAATGCCTAAGTATGCGAAGTTCCTGAAAGACTTATTGACCAACAAGAGGAAATTGGAGGAGAGTGCTTCAGTGGTGCTAGATGCTTCATGTTCGATGGTGTTGCAAAAGAATATGCCGAACAAGAAGAAAGACCCGGGAAGCTTCATCATTCCGTGTAACATCGGCAACCTAGCTGAGGAAATGGCATTGGCGGATTCAAGGGCAAGTATCAACGTCATGCCATACACTTTCTTCCAAAAGCTAGGCTTGGGAGAGCCTAGACCTACTCGGATGACTTTACAATTGGCGGAACGAACAGTGCGACATCCCAGAGCCATCATTGAAGACGTGCTTGTCAAGGTGGACAAGTATATTTTTCCGGTTTACTTTGTAGTGCTAGATGCCGATGAGGATGAAGATGTACCCTTGATACTCGGGAAAACGTTTTTGCATATTTCCAAAGCATTGATTGACATGGACAGTGGAGAGCTCACATTGAGAGTTGGAGACGACAAGCTCACATACCGCCTTGCTGAAGCCATGCGGCATTCTCTTGATTTTGATGACACTTTGATTTTCTAGACACTACCGATGAGTTTGTTGATGAATACATGCAGGAAATGTTCATTCCGGATTCATATGAAGGTTTGTTCGACCAAGAGGAGAGCAATGAAGAAGTAATGATGCTTAGGTCGACTGAAGAAGTAACATCTACCCCGGGGATATTAAAGAAGGTGCTCCGAAAAATGAAGAGGGCTAGGAGACGCCACCGAAAATGCTCCAAGTCTGTTGGAGACGTACATGAACCAAGAAAGTTGCATGAACCATTGCTAGGTGGTCCGAAGCCCGATAGTACACCCTCTACTCTCAGGAGGCATTGCTCATCATGCTTTCAAGTCATGGGTAAGAGGGCAACCTTCATTCATGAACCCCCGTGAGGTAAGAAAGATACGTCAAGCTCAGTGACATTAAACAAGCGCTTCTTGGGAGGCAACCCAAGTGTTTACTCTTTTCGTATTTGTTAGTTTAGTTTGTTTACATGAATAAAGCTGTTAAGTGTTAGTGTTTTTAATGTTTAGATGCTTGTGCTTTGTGATTTTTGTTGTGGTGTTTAAAAATTTATCATGTGTTTATGAAGAATGGGCGAAGTTTGGTTGTTTGAGTTCTAGTTCATGTTTTTATCTGGTAAATTTTGCATAATAAAGGGCGAGCTACGAGTGTGTAAACATGTTCAGAGAATTTACGAAAGAGCCTGTAGATTTTTTTGTAAGTCATACGGAGAAAAACACGGGAGTTGTGGAATTTCCGCACGCCCGTGGGTGTATATTGCGAGCTCATCCAGAGAAGGCACGGTGCGCGGTGCCCCTCGTGGATGACCATGCGAACATCGCACGGCCATGGGAAATTTCTGCACGGATGTGTGAAGTCCTACAAAGTTGTGCAGATTTTCCCGAGAGCACATAGGGGCGTGGACTCGCCCCTGTGGGCGACCTTGTGAACCTCACATGGGCATGGGTAATTTCCGTACGCCCGTGCGAAAGTCTACAGGTTGTTCCCTCCATCCAGAGAAGACACAGGGGCATGCGGCTGCCCCTGTGAGTTGGGCATGTGAATGTCCACGCCCGTGTGGAATTTCTGCACGAGCGTGTGGAAGACGTGATATTTTTCTCGGATGTCCAGGGAAGCCACAGGTGTGTGCGTCTGTCCCTGTGGGTCGATGGCACGGGCGTGGGTATTTTCCGCACGCCCGTGTGAGATCGTTCTTAGCTAGTGAGAGTTTTTCCCGAGAGCGCACAGGGGCGTGCATACGCCCCTGTGAGGCTTTTGAAGTGAGACGCACGGGCGTGGGGAATTTCCACACGCCCGTGTGGATGCACAGAACGCCAAAAGTCATGAGTTCTGTTTAAAAGAGGATGGTTTCTCTCCCTCTTCACGACTTTTTTTCGCCTGAAAACACACTCACAGTATTTTAAGATTTCAGAGTGCCAATTTGGTTGGATTTTAGCGCAGTTTTCCGGCTGGTTCTTCATTTTTTCACTCCATCTCGTCGGTAAGCCCTTTTTATCATCTTCCTTGCAAATTCATGGTTTCAATCGATTAATCTGGTTAATAATGCTTCGTTTCTTCAATTGGAAAATGATTTACACTTAGAACGAAGTTAGAAGTATTATTAAGTTGTATTTTTGGACTGTTGAAGCGTGGCCGTGCGGTTTTCATGCCCCGTGGATCCACACGGGCATGCGTAAATTCTACACGACCATGTGGATTTCTGTAGCATTGTTTTATCAACTTGTTTGATCAATTTCGTTTAAATTTTGCAGATCATGGCACCTAGGTCAAAGAAGCAAGCTGATAAGAGGCCATGTTAGTCATCTCCTGAGCCAGAGGGGATGCGTTTTGCGATTCCCGAACATCAGGTCAGCTATGAGCATTTGTCGAGACTCCATTTTGGACAGACTCGATTCCTGGACATGACTATACTGCGGGATCTTCAGCAGGGGGATGAGTTTGCCTATGAGATCGAGGATCTCGTTTCAGATGGTGGTTGGCGGCAGTTGTTGATGATTAGAGAGCCAGCCATCCGAGAGTTTGCATTGGAGGTGTTATCCTCATTCAAGTTTGATAGATCGTATGCGAGCTTCGACATTGTGGACACCATTCAGTTCAGAGTATTTGGACCGCACCATAGCTTGAGCATTACGCAGTTTTCAGTACTACTTGGCTTGTTGATAAGTGCTTGTGCGATATGAATGCGAAGCGTTCATTCCTTATGTTGAGCATTACTTTTCTCAAGTTTTTATATTAATATGTGTGTTTTCATGTTACTTCTTTGTAGGTAGGGTTGTGAGGTTGAGTATGAAGGAAATAGGACAATGTGGATCCTAATGCACCTATTTTGGAGGAAATATTGCTAAGGTTCAAACGCGAAGACATAGGTCAGGTGTGAGATGCTAGAGTGTGTGCCAACCTACTCGTATTCGAGTGAGCACATCCATTTGAAGCGTTGAGGTGATCTTAGTATCTAGGGCTTAATCGTGGTTAGGGACCTTCCACCTGGACCAAAGGGTTAGATCTATAATTAGGAAGAGATTTGTCACTTGGAATCCCTAGAGCTCATTGCAACTCTATGCGAGTGCGAGGTGTTAAGATTGTTCGATTTCTCCTCCTGGACATGTGTAGAGTTAGGCATAGTTGACCTTAGATTTGGGACTATGTAATTAAGGATTTCCACGACTCACTATTGCATTGATTAGAAAGCATAATAGAGGGTTCTTGCACTTGAAATGATTATCCTAGGCGGAGCATTATCTGAGTACCCCATCTTTATCGATTGCCTTACCCCCCTTCTCTACTTTTGCTCTCTTACTTGTTGCTTTTATTGTTGAGAATTGAATCATTGTCACACTTATCACTATTGATCTTCCACATAGCTAAGAATCGAATTAAGTGTCTTTACTCCCTATTCCCTGTGGATTCGACCCCGCTCATCCGGGATTATTATTTCGACAAACCCGTGCACTTGCGGGATATACGCAAGGGGACCTTGTCAAGCATCCATTAACAACCGCAAACTAAAAGGAAAGGAGGCTCGAGAAGTGCTGAAATTTAGTTAGGAATTACTATAAACCCTTAATATGAAAGTTTAATAATTCCCAGAATTTCAGAGAGAGAAAGCATTAAAGCATGGTTTCTAAAAATCAGAACTTTAAGCATCTGAAACTGAAAACATTCAGAGGTGGTAGACACTAAGATACAATGACATATGAACAACCTCAAGACACTAAACAAACAATACAAGAAAAGGCTCCAAACAAATATGAAGCATGGTGTCTCTCCAACAAAACTCAACAACAACCAAGAGCCTAATAAAATAACAACAACAAGGATCACCTACCTCTACACTTGCCGAAGAGTTACCGGAGAAGGTTGCTTTTAGTCATCAGAACTCTCAACAATAAGTTTTGCTTGAGGAATGAGAATGAAGAGAATAATGAAGTTTAAAGAGAAAATCTTGCCTCACCAATAATTCATCTCCAATCATGCCAACCCAATCATGATTAATTTTAATCAGATCCATGAATTCCTGTAATAAAGCCAAACATGTGGGGTAAGCTTGTTGGCCAGTCAATGATTCAACCAACTAGTCAAAGTTTTCTGGTCAAAATTGGAACAAAAATTGCCAAACATTACAATTTCCCACCCTCCTTAAATGGAGTTTAGTCCTCTAAACTCGCATCAAGAGTCAGGGAACAACTCGGGATAGCTCTCCCTCAAATCAGTTTCTCGTTCCCAGGTGGCTTCATTGCTAGATTGGTTGCTCCATCTAACCTTAATCAAAGGAATCACTCGGTTTCCTCATTGTTGCTCTTTGTAGGCCAGAAACTCATCTAGTTGCGCTTCATAAGACAGATTCTTCTGAAACTCCACTGGTTCATGTTGAATGACATGCGATGGATCTGACAAATACTTCCTCAGCATAGAGACATGAATGACATTGTGGACTTGAGCTATATCTGGTGGTAAAGGCAAGCAATAAACAACAGCTCCAACTCGTTCCACAATCTCAAAAGGTCCGATGCACCACGGGTTAAGCTTCCCACGCTTTCCAAATCTCACAACGCCTTTCATTAGAGATATCCTAAAGAAGACTGTCTGGACCCAACAACTTCCGTTCTCCCACATCACTCGAACACATAGGATATCGACACTTCCTCCTGTAAAGAGCCTCGTATGGTGCTATATGAATACTTGCCTAAAAGCTGTTGTTAAAAGTAAACTCCGACAAAGGCAGATAGTGGTCCCATGAATCAGAAAAGTGTATGTTACATGCAGAAACATGTCCTCCAGAATCTGAATGGTCCTCTCAGACTGACCATTTGTCTGTGGATAAAAAGCTGTACTGAAAGTCAATCTGATGCCCAAAGGTGACTGTAGATTCTCCAGAACCATGAAATGAATGTCGAATCACGATCATATGTGATTGACACAGGAATGCCATGCAGTCGAATAATCTCTCCAAGGAACAATTCCTTTAGCTTCTCAAGACCCAAACCAGGTTTCAAAGGTAAAAAGTGTGCTAACTTAGTTAGGTGATCCCCAATCACCCACATAGACTAATGCTTCCATTGAGTACAGTGCAAACTAGTCACAAAATTCATCGTGATGTGCTCCTACTTCCACTCTGGTAATGGTAACAGTTGAAGATAACCTGCCGGTCTCTGATGCTCTACTTTAACCTGTTGGCAAGTAAGACAGTGGACGACAATAGTAGCTATCTCATGCTTTATGTTGTTCCACCAGAAATGTTCCTTGAGTCCTCTATACATCTTTATACCTCCAGGGTGGATCATGTAGCTTGAATAATGGGCCTTCTCCAAAATATCTCTCTTCAAAGCAGGATCATCATGAACGGAAACTCGATCACCAAATCTGAAGGTACCATCCTCATGTACTCGGAACTGAGATGATTCTCCTTGCTGAAGTTTAGCACAGATTTCTAACCACTTGGGATCTTGCTTCTGAGTCTCTTTAATCCTCTGCAGCAAATTTGGTCGGATGCTCATGTTTGCCAGACTACCCTCGGAACTTGGCGGAACAACCTCCAATTCGAACCACCTCATCTCGTCCAAAAGTGGTTTCTGCTCAGTTAAATCTGCGGCGGTTCCATAATTATACCTCCTTCTTAGCGCATTAGTCACCATATTAGTTTTACCTGCATAATAATGAACATTGAGGTCATAGTCCTTGATCATCTCTAACCAACGCCTTTGCCTTAAATTTAGCTCCTTCTGGGTGAAGATGTACTTTTAACTCTTATGGTCTGTGTACACTTCACAAGGCTCCCCATACAGAAAATGCCTCCAGATCTATAGTGTAAAAACGACTCCTGCTAACTCTAGATCGTGGGTGGGGTAATTCTCCTGATTAGGGTATTAGTTGCCTTGAAGCATAGGCAATGACTCGACCATTCTGCATCAGAACACACTCCAAGCCTGTCCTACAAACGTCTCTATAGATCACATATGCACCACCACTTCGTGGAAGTACAAGGATCAGTGCAGATACGAGTCTGCACTTCAACTCCAGGAAACTCTGCTCACAAGCTTCAGTCTAGGTAAAAGAGGCACCCTTCCATGTTAGTCTCGTCAACGGTGCTGCTAAATGAGAGAAGTCCTTAACGAACCTCCGATAATAGGCAGCTAAGACAAGAAAGCTCTGAATCTCTCTGACTATACTCGGTCTCTTCCTGTCCATGACTGCTTCCACTTTCTTAGGATGCACAGAAACTCCATCCTTACTGATGACATGCCCCAAGAAAGTTACACTATTAAGCTAGAAGTCACACATGGAAAATTTGGCATACAAATCATGTTGTCTCAGTGTCTCGAATACAATCCTCAGATGCTTAACATGCAGATGCTTACTGCATGAATAGATTAGAATGTCATCAATAAAGACAACCATGAATCGATCCAAGTAACATCGAAACACCTAGTTCATCAAATCCAAGAATACTGCTGTGGCGTTCGTCAGATCAAACGGCATCACCAGAAACTTCTAATAAGCTGATGATAGACAGATCGCAAATCAATCTTGCAGAAGACTTGAGCTCCCTGCAACTGGTCCAAGAGATCATCAATCCTTGGCAAAGGGTATTTATTCTTGACAGTCACCTTTTTCAACTCACGGTAGTCCATGCACAACCTCGGAGATCCATCCTTCTTTTTGACAAACAATACTGGGCTCCCCAAGGTTACATGCTCGGTCAAATAAACCCTTTCTCCAAAAGATCCTCTAGTTGCTTCTTTAGTTCCTTTAGTTCAGTGGGTGCCATCTGGTACGGTGGCTTGGATATAGGAGCTGTGCCTGGAGCCAGGTCGATAGCAAATTTCACCTCTCTCACAAGAGGTAATCGAGGAAGATCCTCAGGAAAAACATCAGAAAACTCGCTGTCAATCAGTACATCTGCCACTATGTAGCTGGTGCGAGTGGCCTCGGAGACAGAGGCCATAAAGCAAATGCAACTACTTCTAATAAGCTTCTGAGTTTGTAGAGAAGAGATCTCTCGAGCTAGGGCGTACCCTTTACTGCCACTGAAAGGTGAATTCTTCAAGGTTAGGAAAACAGAAGTGCATCTTCTTTCTATGACAGTCCACTACAACACCATTGAAGAAAGCCAATCCATGCCAAAAATGATGTCATAGTCTCACAGCTCCATCAGATGCAGATCGGGGAAGAGCTCATGCTCTTCCATAACAAAAGAACATGCAGGTGCTAACTAACTGATTAACGGTTTTCACCGTTCCCACTGGAGTAGCAACACATAAAACATGCGGCAATTTCATAACATGCAAACAATTCTTTCGAGCAAAAGATGATGACACAAATGAATGCGTACCACCAGGATCAAACAAAGCACAAGCATAACAGGAATGCACTTAAATAATACCAGCCACAACATCATGGGATGCCTCAGCATCCTCCTATGTCAGCACAAAAACTCGGCCCTGTGTAACTAGCTTCCCACGGCCTGCTGGGTGAGAAGAGGAAGAAGGCTGGCCTGCCATGAGGCTTTCACCCTCCTTCCCCTAGAGCCACTCTGCTAAGAAAGGTCTAGAGTGCCTACTTGCCACAAGCCACCAGATGATCAGGGAGGCTCAACTGCTACAGTCTGAGTCCCTTCACCTTTCTGAATCCAAGATGGGATCTATGGACACTATGCTACAAAATGCTCCTGACTGGCACATCTAAAACACGTGCGGCGTGCACATCTGCACTCTGACTGAGAATGGTGCCCCCCACACGTAAGACACCGAATCTCCTAAGGAACACTGCTAGCAAAACCTCTTCTGCCAGAACTAGATGGTGGAGCTGGGGGCTTGCTGTAAGGTCATGACCGATGCTCCCCTCTAGAGTGCCCAGAGGTACCCCTAGAAGACGGACTCTTCTTTTAATTAAAAGATAGGAGACATTATAAAAAGCACACATAGGATTAGGGTTTTGTTTTGCGTATAATAGACCTTCTGAAAAGAAAACATAGGATTATTATTTTTGTTGAAAAATAGGAAACATTAATATAAGAAAACATAGGATTAGGGCTTTCATAGAAAAATATTAGAGATTACTATAAGAAAATATAGGATTAGGGCTTTGATTAAACCGAAAAATATGGGACATTTATAAAAGAAAACATAGGATTAAGGTTTTCATTCAGAAATACCAGACATTGCAAAAAGAAACATAGAATTAGGGATTTGATTCAAAAATAGGAACCATTTTGAAACAAAACATAGGATTAGGGTTTTAATTAAAAAAAAATATGAGACATTACGAAAAGAAAACATATGATTATTGCTTTCATTAAAAATATAAGACATAGGAAAGGGTTTTGATTAAAAAATATGAGACTTTCCCAATATAAACCATAGGAATAGGATTTTGATTCAAATATAGTTAGCATTTCGAAAAGAAAACATAGGATTAGGGTTTCAATTAAACAATAGGAGAAATTATTATAAAAAAGCATAGGATTAGGGTTTTGATTCAAAAATGGTAAATAATTTGAAAAGAAAACATAGGATTAGGGTTTTTGATTGAAATATAGTAGGCATTCCAAAAAAAAACATAGGATTAGTGTTTTGATTGAAACTTATGTGACATTCCGAAAATAAAACATAGAATTAGGGTTTTGAATAAAAAATATTAGACATTCTGAAAGAAAACAAAGGATTATAGTTTTGATTGAAAAATATGAGACATTTAGAAAATAAAATATGGAATTATTGTTTTGATTCAAAAATAGTAGACATTCCTAAAGTTAAACAAAAGATTTGGGTTTTTATTAAAAAATAGGAGGCATATCAAAAAAACATATAATTATGGTTTTGATAAAAAAGAATATGAGTCATTGCAAAATGAAAACATACGATTATTGTTTTGATTCAAAAATTGCAAATATTCATAAAAGAAAACATAAGATTATTGATTTGATACAATAATAGGAAGAATTCTGAGATGCAAACATAGGATTAGGATTTTGATTGAAAAATATGAAACATTCCGAAATGAAAACATAGGAATAGGGTTTTGATTGAAAAATAGAAGGCATTACTACAAGAAACCATAGGATTAGGGTTTTGATTAAAAACCAAAAAATAAGGGACATTTACAAAAGAAAAAGTACAATTATTAAATTAATTCAAAAATAGCAGACATTGGCAAAAGGAAAACATAAGATTAGAGTTTTGAATAAAAAATAGGAGGCATTCCGAAAAGAAAACATAGGATTAGGATTTTAATCTTGTGTTATCCTATGGCAATGTCTTATATTTTTGATAAAAAAACCTAATCATGTATTTTCTTTTCTAAATGTCTCATATCTTTCAATCAGAACCCTAATCTTATGTTTCCTTTTTTCTGAATGTCTACTATATTTTAATCAAAACCATAATCTTATGTTTTCTTTTGGGAGTGTTAGCTATTTTTTAAACTCTAATCCTATGTTTTCTTTTCGTAATGTCTTATATTTTTCAATCAAAAACCTAATGCTATGTTTTCTCTTCGGAATCGCTCTAATTTTTTAATCAAAACACTGATCGCATGTTTTCTTTGCGGAATGTTTGCTATTTTTAATCAAATCATTAATTCTATGTTTTTCTTTGCAATGGCTCCTATTTTTGAGTCAAAACCGTAATCCTTTGTTTGCTTTTTAGAACGGTGCCTAATTTTTAAACAAAACCAAAATTTGATGTTTTCTTTTTGCAATGTCTCATACCTCAATACAACCCAAAAATCCTATGTTTTTCGTGAATGCTTCCTATTTTTACTTAAAAACCTAATCGTTTTCGTTTTTGCGAATGTCTGCTATTGTAATCAAAACAGTAATCATAGGTTTTTTGTATCGTATCTTATTTGTTTTCAATCAAAACCATAATCCTAAGTTTTAATGCCTCATATAATCAAGACATTAATCTTATGTTTTCTTTTTGGAAATAGCTACTATTTTTGAATCAAAAGAATAATCATATATTTTCATTTTGTAATGTCTCAAAATAGTAGACATTCCCAAAATTAAACAAAAGATTTGGGTTTTTATTAAAAAATAGGAGGCATATCAAAAAAACATATAATAATGGTTTTGATAAAAAAGAATATGAATCATTGAAAAATGAAAACATACGATTATTGTTTTGATTCAAAAATAGCAAATATTCATAAAAGAAAACATAAGATTATTGATTTGATCCAAAAATAGGAAGAATTCTGAGATGCAAACATAGGATTAGGATTTTGATTGAAAAATATGAGACATTCCGAAATGAAAACAAAGGAATAGGGTTTTGATTGAAAAATAGAAGGCATTACTACAAGAAACTATGGGATTAGGGTTTTGATTAAAACCAAAAATAAAGGGACATCTACAAACATAAAAGTACAATTATTGAAATTAATTTCATAGCGTAGACATTTTGGCAAGGAAAACATAAAGATCAGCTTTGAACATAGGATGCGATTCCAAAAGAAAACATAGTATCAGCGATTTTAATCTTATGTTATCCGATGGCAATGTCTTATATTTTTGATAAAAAACCCTAATCTTGTATATTTTCTTTGAAATGTCTTCATATCTTTCTTGGACCGTAACCCTAATCCTATGTTTTCCTCTCGAGTCGTCACTCATACTAATCAAACCACAATCTTATGTTTTCTTTGGGAGGTTAGTTATGTTTAAACATCCTGTGTTTTCTCCTATTATTGTCTCCTATTTTGAAAAATAAGAGACATTACTAGAAGAGACATAGGTAGGACTTTTGAATTTGAAAATAATATACTCTACAAAATAAAGCACGTAGGATTTGTGTTTTGGTGCATAGGAGGCGCATTATGGAAAAAGAAAATATAACGTGAGGTTTTGTTGATTCAAAAGTAATGAGAGCGTTTAAGGATTCGGGGTTTTGATTCAAAAATAGTGACAGTAAGAAAAGAAAACATACGATTCGGGCTTGATTGAAAGAGATGAGACATTACTATAAGAAAACACATTACTATAGGGACATGTTCAGAAACTAGAGACCCATGATTACGGTTTTGATTTTAAGAAGCATGAGCTTATTTCAAAAGAAATATTGGATGCGCGTTTGATTCAAATATAATGAGGCATTAGAGAAAAGAGTAAAGGATTAGGGTTTTGGGTTGAAAAGTAGAAGACATTGACAGAAAGCATACAATTATTGTTTTGGGTTAAAAATATAATACATTTCAAAAATACATATGATTAGGTTTTGATTATAACGATTAGTTCAAAAGAAAATATAGGATTTGGGTTTTGATTTAAAAATAGGAGCCATCTCGAAACACAGATAAGATTAGTTTATTTAAAAGATGTAGACAGTTATTAACAAGAAAAGAAAACATAGGATTATTGCATTGATTCGTAAATAGAAAACATTCCACATAAGATTGGGGTTTTGATACATAGGAGGCATTCCAAAGAAAACTTGGGATTGAGGTTTTGATTATGCTTGGGAGTATTCCTACAAAGAAAACATAGGATTAACGTTTTGATTTAAAACTAGAAAAATATAGTATGATTATAGTTTTGATTGAAATATAGTTGGCATCTTGGAAAACAATGACCTAGGATAAGTGTTTTGATTACACGAATCCTATGTTTTAATGTCTCTAATGGTCTCAAAATAGGATACGTTTCAAAGACAACATTGGTTAGGTTTTGTTTCCAAACTGAAAATTCCCTAAAACCAATTATTATAGGACACGTGCAAAGAAAACATAGGTTAGGGTTTTGTTTCAAAACGCGAAAGTAAATGAGGTGACATTTCCAAAACACAGGGAGACATTATGAAGAAAACACATGGTCAAGCGTTTCAATTCAAAACTCATAAATAGGAGACATTAAGAAAAGAAAACATATATGATTGCTTTTCTGATTTGGAAGATAGGAGATATTCCTAAAGAAAACATGTGGATTAGTGTTTTGATTATTAGCAAACACTGCCAAAACCAAAGATAGGATTATTGAGCCATTCTACAGGGACACATTCCCAATAGAAAAGCAAAGCGACTACAGATTATTGTTTTTGATTTTAAAACTCGAAAATAGGAGACATTCCAGAAAACATAGGATTAGTTTTGATTAAAAATAGGATACATTGCCAAAAGAACACATAGGATTAGGGTTTTGATTGAAAATTTATAAATATTATACATAGGATTAGGGTTTTGATTGAAAGATAGGAGACATGCCAAAAGAAAAAAATAGGATTAAGGTTTTGATTGATAAATATGAGACATTTAAAAAAAAAGCATAAGATTAGGGCTTTGATTGAAAAATAGGAGACATTACTTTAAGAAAACATTGTATTAAGTTTTTTATTAAAAACAAAAATAAGTGACATTTCAATCAAAAACTAATCCAAATCGTATGTTTTCTTTCTCGGAATAACTCTATTTTATAATAGGGAGCGCATTCAAGAGAAAACATAAGATTAGGGGTTTTGATTGAAAATAGAAGGCATTCCAAGAGGATATAGGAATAGGTTTTTAAATCAAAACCCTAATCCTATGTTTCTTTTCGACATAGGGTTCAATTTCCGAATCGATAGGATTCGTTGTAGGATAGAAAGATAGGAGACATGCCAAAAGATAGCCGAGATTAGTGGTTTGATTGAAAATTATGATGTATTTTCAGAAAAGAAAAACATAGGATTGCTATGTTTTGATAGCAAAAATTTAGAGTCATTCCAAAAGAAAAGCATCGGATTAGAGTTTTGATAAAAATTAGCGACGTTCTCAAAACAAAATATAGGAATAAGTTTGATTAAAAACAATGAGACATCTCGAAAAGAAAGGATTAGGTTTTTTGATTGAAAAATAGGTAATTTGCAAAAGAAAACATAGGATTTTGAGTTTTAATTAGAAAATAGTAGACATTCCTTAAAGAAAATATTCGATTAGGGTTTTGATTAAAAATAGCGATATCAAGCAAAACCACGATCCTATGTTTTTCTTTTCAAATGACAAATTAATTTTTGGCAGCAATGTATCCTATCTACCAATCAAAATCCTAAAAATATGTTTTCTTTTCTTCATGACTTTTAATTATCAGTTTTGGATCAAGCAGTAGCACTCTAATCTCTTTGTTTTCTTTCGGAATGTCTAATATTTTTGAAACAAAACCCGAATCCTATGTTTTGTTTCCGGAATATCTACTATTTTTGAATGAAAACTCTAATTCTATATTTTCTTTTGGAAATGCCGGTAACTTTTTGGTTTTAAATCCCAACCATAATCCATTGTTTTTTTATAGTACTTTTTCTTATTTTCTAATTAGAACCCTTATCCTATTTTTTCTTTCCGGAATGTCTACTATTTTTTATTCGAAACCCTAATTCTATGTTTTATATTTGGAATGTCTCATATTTCTCAATCAAAACCCTAATCCTAAGTGTTTTTGGAATGCCTCTTATGTTTTAATCAAAATTGAAGACATTGTTTTGTTTGCAAAATAGAAGGCATTCCAAATGATAGTTTGGAATGGGTCATATTTTTTTGAATCAAAACCCTAATCCTTTTTCCAATTAAAAAAATAGTAATTTCCCCTATTTTTCATTCAATACAATAATCCTAAATTTTTTATAGCAATGTCTCCTATTTTTCAATGAAAACCCTAATCATATGTTTTTGTTTAGGAATGCATCCTATTTTTAGTTTGAATCAAAACCTAAATCCTATGTTTTCTTTGTAATGCTATCTTTTAAATCCAAAGCCTAATCCTTTGTTTTGGAATTTCATCTATTTTAAAATCAATACCCTAATCGGAATGTGTGTTATTTTTTATTCAATGTTCTAATCCTATGTTGAATATCCCCAGTTTTTCAATCGAAAACCCTAACATGTTTTCTATTTTCGGAATGTCTGCTATTTTCTAATAAAAATGCTAATCCTATGTTATCTGTTGGAAATGTTATTGAAAAATGTGAAACATAATGAAAAGTTTCGAAAAGTCTTGAATTTTTGAAAAAAGGAGACATTTCCAAAAGATAACATTACTAATCCTATCTTTTAATCCAAACCAAAATCCTATGTAATTTTTTTTTGAAATCTCTCATTTTTTATAACCAAAACCGTAGTCCTATCTTTCAAAATCCAAATCTTATGTTTCTCTAGGTAATATCTGATATTTTTTAATCAATACCCTAATCCTATATTTTATTTTGATAATGTCTCCTATTTTTTAATCAAAATCATAGTCCTATGTTTTTTTGGGACTGTCTGCTATATTTTAATCAAAACCCTAATTCTGTGTTTTCTTTTGAAAATGCCCCGTATTTCCGTTTTTAATCAAAACCCTAATCCTATTTTTCTTATAGTAATGTGTCCGATTTTTCAATCAAAATCTAATCTTATGTTTTTTTTAAATGTATGCTATTTTTGAATCAAAACAATAATCCCATATTTTCTTTTTGGAATGGCTACTATATTTGAATCAAAACACTAATCATATTTTGCAGACAAAACCCAAATTCTATACTTTCTTTTCTTAATGTCTCATATTTATTGGTTTTTAATCAAAACCCTAATCCTATGTTTTCTTATAGTAATGTCCTCTATTTGTCTATCAAAACCCTAATCCTATTTTTTCTTTTCGGAATGCCTACTATATTTGAATCAAAACCACTATATTTGAATAAAAAATGTCCCCTAATTTTTGGTTTTTATTAAAAACTAAAAATTAGTTTACATTTTCAAGACAAAAGATAGGATTAGGTTTTTGATTCAAATTAGGAATGGCTCCTCCAAGGATTACGGTTTCAATTCAAAAAGAGTATACATTATGAAAAGAGTATACATAATATTACTGATAAATAGGAGACATTAAGAAAAGGTTTTGATTATTTTTGAATGAAAAATAAGAGACATTACTTTAAGAAAATACAGGTTAGGGTTTTGATTCAAAATACAGGATAGAAGAAATCCCAAAAAGAAACTAGGAGGCATTCTGAAAAGAAAACATTGGATTAGGCTTTTGAATGAAAAGTATGAGACATTCCGAAAAGAAAAACATCGGATTAGGGGTTTGATTAAAAATTAGCAAAGATTCCCCAAGCAAAAGATAGCATTACTAAATGAAAACATAGAATTAGGGTTTTGATTAAAAAATAGTAGGCATTCCCAAAAGAAAACATAAGACTAAGGTTTTGACTGAAAAATAGGAGGCATTCCAAAAAGAAAATATATGATTATTGTTTTGTTTGAAAAATATGAGACATTCCTAATATAAACACTAGATTAGGGTGTTGTTTAAAATTAGTAGACTTTCTTCCTAATAGAAAACATAAGATTCTGGAGTGAGTTGCAGGGGCACGAAGGCAATCACACTTGTTTATCCAACATGTGCAATGATAGCAAGATCTTCACCAATGAACCCGCTTTATTGAAGAAGTTAACGCGATATACGGCATAAACGTGCACCGCTTATGTTGATTCAATGAAAAGTGGATTTCGTGAGTGTTTCCGACTCACACCGTAGCGATGCTAATGAAGCAAAAATGTAGCAATTTTACCATAGCAAAGGATTCTTCATGCCGGCTGAAAATGAGATTTCAGAGAATCCACACGGGCGGTGGAAATTCCCCGCTCTGTGGATGCCCGATTCCACTCTTTTAAAGCCGCAATTCAACTCGATTTTCAGGATCTTTTTCCCATCTTTTTCTCCATCTTGGCAGGCCGACTGGCCAGAGTTTAGAGTGGTTTTGGCAAGGCTTTTAGAGTGGTTCTTCGTCTTCGACATCACGATTCTCTTGGTAGATAGTTTATGGGGAAGCTTTCGTCGCCACTGATTCGGCAAGGTGCCCTAGGCTTGACAAGGGGACCTTTGGAGAGGACGAAGCTAGTCCACAAGACCATCGACACGAATACTGAGGAGGCTTTCTTATGGATTACTTGTTTTTACTTTTGATTTCATTATTGATCAGAGTATCTTGCTCTATGGAGAGCTAAACCCCCCACTGGGTACTCGGATTTTATAAACCCTAGGATGTTATCTTTTCTTTGACTTTTTATTATGCTTTCCTTAATTGATGTCTTTAATTGAGTTTCAATCTTTTAATTCTTGTTGCATGATTTCTCCCTTTAGAGTGACACTAGGGTCTGAGAGTTTACATCAGTAACCTTTGGGAGTGAGTGACACACCATGAGGGGTTGAGACATTTCAAGATTGGAGAGTCGAGAGTGAGTCGAGAGATAGTGGAGCATCCCTCCTCCGATGTGATCGATCCTACCTCCATGTTCCAAGAGTTTTTTGTGGTCATAGTAGAGTGAATGGGGTAAGGGATGACCTCCGCTGTGGCTTAAATGCATAGGAAACAGAGTGAAGTGTTGAAGTGACTTTAGCAACTAGGGCTTAATTACGATTAGGGTCTTTCCCGACCAAAGGGTTAGGTCTATCACATAGGAATAGAGTTTATCACCTAGAATCCCTAAAGCATCTTGCAACTTCACACAATGTGAGGTGTTCTGACTGCTTGATTTCTTCACCGGGGTATAGTGTAGAGTTAGTCACGGTTGACCTTTGGTTTAGGACCAGTATATTTAAGGATGTCCACTGACTCATTAAGCATCAATTAGAGACATAATAGTTGGTCTTACACTTGAAACATTGGTCCTGGGGAGCATTGTCCGAGTACCCTACTTCTATCGATTGCCTTTCCTCTCATTTTTATCGTGGCTCTCTTCTTATTTCTTTTAGTCTTTTTCATATCAATCTTATTCACACCATCATCGATTCATTCTCATCCCTAGTTAAATAGCAATCATTGTGTTTCAATTCATTATTCCTGTGGAAAGGATACCCCAACTCACTGAGATTTATACATTTTGATCAATCATGCGACTTTATGGTCACACGCAAGGGCGTTGTCAATTTTCTATTTGAAATGTCTCATATTTTTCAATGAAAACCCTAATCCTATATTTTCTTTTCGGAATATCTACTATTTTGTAATCAAAACCCAAGTCTTATTTTTCTTTTTCATAATGCCTCCAATTTTTGGATTCAAATCCTAATTGTATGTTTCCTTTCGAGATGTCTCTAGATCTTTCTGTCAAAGCCGAATTCTACGTTTTCTTTTCATAATGTCTTCTATTTATCACTTTTAATTCAAACCTCTAACCCTATGTTTTCTTTTTAGAAATGTAGTGCCATTTTTGAATCAAAACCCTACTCCAATATGAAATATCCGCTCTTTTTTGGTTTTTAATCAAAACCCTAATCCTATATTTTCTTTCTAAAATGTCTCATATTTTTCAATCAAACCCCTAATCCTATATT
>NC_052490.1:7987691-8013617 GCF_009730915.1 Dioscorea cayenensis subsp. rotundata
GCAAATCAAAACTGTCCTAATCTATTAAATGCTGTCACAAAAATCAGACCAAAAACCCTAATCCCAATTACATTAATAATAACCAACACACCAAAAACTACAATTCAATTAACTTAATACTTAAGCATTTGCTCTACTTCAACAGATATCTTTATCTACGCAAAATAAATAAATCAAACCTCTACTCCCAAATTATGAGCATGATAATCACAAACAAAATAAGTCAAAATTCAGAAGAATTTTTAAACAAAATGAATAGAGAAAATGCAAGAAAGAAATCTCCCTCGGAGTCCCTCCCTCGTACACGCAAATCAAACTTTCAAACAATCAATTAATCGAAACTCTACTGCCAACATTCAAAAGCAAAACCAATCAAAATCCAAATAGTTGTTCTAATCCAATTAATCAAAACCCTAATAATCAACAACAAACCAAATCACAATTTCTAAGAAAAACAAATATAAATACTAATATTGCCTACAATTCATTAACAATCAACACAAGCCAATAAATCAAAACCTCAAATTTAAAATCGGAATATTCACAACCAAACCTAGTCTAACATCACAATTAAGTTTAAAAAAAAAAATTAAAAAGAAGAAAGAAAGAAGGCTTACCCTCCTCTCCCTAGCAAGCTTGCGCTTCAAACTTGATATTGATACAAATTAAGATGATACGAAGAAGAAGATGAAGAAAAAGGCATGTATTTAAAAAAACAAATATATATATATATATATATATGAGAAAGTCAACATATATTTGTGTAATTTCCTACATAGCCACTCTACTTTTCCAATTTTACCTCTTTAGCCCTTCTACTCTAAAGTGTAACTATCGAGGGAATTAAACCAAGGAAAAATTACTGTTCATTCCTCAGTCATTTTTCAAAAACTTCAAAAAACCCCTCCAACTTTTTGACATTCGGGATAGACCTCCGTTATATTTTACATTCACTTTAACTTCCCACAGGTGAAAGTTGAAGTGGGTCCATGATATGAAATTTCTTTTTTGCCCTTGTGAAAGGAGGAAAAAAATAGCGTCCCAATCATCGTCATGTCAGAACTTTATGCATGGGTTTCAATGCCTCGCTACTTTCTTTTCTCAAACAAAGTTTAGGGTGCTCATATCTTGTTCTTCTTGTTCTTGTTCTTATTCTTGTTCTTCTTTTTTTCTTCCTCGTTTTGGTGTACTCAATTTTTGGGCTCTTCCGATTAAATTATGGAGAGTTTTTGTGTTGTCGCTCATTGCCACCCTTCCGGTCCATAAGTTGTGTTGTAGCCATTACTGCACGCTTCCGGTCACGATCGCGAGATCGTCGATGAATCTACATCTGAGAGTAGACGTTGTGTATATACTTGTTAGTATTGTTTAAATATTGAACTTTAGATTTACATATATCTAGTTATTGTTTAAATATTGGCTTTCTATGTTTAAATTTGTTCTTTTATCGTTTAAAATCGTATTTTTTATCCGCTTAAAAATATACAATGCGATGGTGGCGATCGGTCTCAAAGCGAAATTAATGCTACGCTCGGTTACCCAAGCATTTCCACCGCTCATTAGCGCATAAAAAAATCGGAGCCGAAAGCGGCGGCGAGTCTGTTGGATTTCGCTGATATAAATGGGAAGGAAGAACCATTTCAGTAGAACATACTCTCTGGCGCAACCACTCCCTCTTCCCTCTTCCCTCTTCTTCTTGTGTGATGGTCATCACAGTCGAAGTCGAACATTTGGTGTTCACGACATTCGCACCATTCAAACCACATTTTTAGATCATAGACTTTTTACGGGGATGTATCATGATTGTTTTCCTCTTGTCATCCCTAAGCGACTGTAGGGTGAAAACTTTTTCTTGCTCAAGTCGAAATGCTCGCCTTCTTGCTCTACTCTACGGGTAAGCAATGACGGAAGTGTGTTTTCACCTGGGTCAAGAAAAAAAGTTTCAGCCTACAAGTTGATTGACGGATGATTACCGGAAAGAAGGTTCATCACATATCCTTTAAAAAAGAACTTGATCAATAAAAATGTAGTGCAGGTAATCTTGAGTGTTGTGGACACTAGGGTTGTTCAAAAAAACCGGTTAAACCATAAACCGGACCGAACCGGTTTTTTTGAACACTGGTCCGGTTTCAACGGTTTCATTATTAACTGGTCGGTCCGGTTTGAAAACAGGTTCCAGAACCCGGTTCGGTCCGGTTCAGTTTTATGGGCAAGTGGTCCAAACCGGGACCGGACCGATTTGCCCTGTTGAGTTATTTTTTTACCTTAAACTCTCTCTCTCTATATATATATATATATATATATGTAAATTTTAAATTGCTAATGAAGCTGATTGTTTGTTTTTAACTCTATATATTAAATGGTCACTCTATTAATTTAATTTTTAATTTATAAAAAAATCGGGGATCGAACCGGATTGGACCAAATTGGTCCAAAAAGCGGTCCAAACGGACGGACCGATCCAAAAGCAGTTTGGATCGGGTCCGGGTTTTCTGTTATTTGGTCGGTCCGGTTTCAATAATAAAAGAAAGCTATTTATGGTCGGTCCGGTTTTGGACCGTCGCGACCACTAGGGGACACCGTATTCACGGTGTACTTGATCTATAAAAGCAATGATCGTCCGTGATGGTTACGTCATGCATGCGTTAAACGGAGAGTTTGGAGCTTAAACGAAGAATTTTTGTATTATCTTACATTTTATTTTTATCAGAGATTTGTATTTTAAGTGATGGTCATTTGTAATTACACTGATATTTAATAATAAAATGAATGTTGTATTGTATTAAATGTATTTTTTTATCGAGATTTGTATTTTAAGTACATTTCATAGTAATTACGTTGATACTTCATAAGAAAAATGTTAAAAGCGATAAAAAATGAAAATTTAAACGAGGGCAAAATAAAGTTAATATTGAATAAGAATGTTATCGAATTTGTATTTTCAAATTTAAATAGAGACATAACAAAAGAACGGCATTATAAACAATACAAAGCGAGTTATACTGATAATCGATTTACTCTTTAAACAATGACAGCGGTGTTTAATCACATACATAAAGATGTTTAAACGTTTTTACATATCATTTACATTATATAGACTTTAGTTAAAAAAGTAAACCCAGTTATTTTTAAACATTATATGTATCTATTTAAACATAAAAAAGCAGACGTTTAAGCGAGAGACTCATGTTGAGGTGAGAACTTTCATTCGGCGATGACAATATGTCTTCCTCGTGACATTGACATATATTTTCTTTTTGCCCTTGGGATGGAGGGAAAAATACACGCAATCACATCACATCACGTCTAGTCTATCCTCTATGCATACAACTGTGCACTTTTTGTTTGCCTATCTGACTGCGTTTGTTGTTTACATCTTCTTTTTCTTCTTCTTCAGTCTTCTTTTTGTTCTTATTTCATTTGGTTCGTACGATTTGGTTTTCGGCCGGTATATTATGGAGAATTTTTAGCGGTATTGCTAGATTCAACGGGGAGGGAAAGAGTCTTGATGTTCACGGCTCGGACTTCTGGGAGTTGGTGTTAGTGAGATATGTGAGCAATGGGGTCTCGAAGTTTCTCTTGTCGGGGTGAAGTTTATCACACCGATGGATATAAAAGCGGTTTGTCGATAGAAAATGATGTTGACTTCCAGCGAATGTGTCAGCGTCGCTCCATCTTCAAATCACGGTGTAGTTGATCTTGTTGTCGAGAGCAGGACAATGTGCCATTCGCGGAATCCTAATGAAAAGCGAGTTCTACTCGTTGTAAGTTCCTTCTCTTTTATTTGATCCAGTTGTATGGGTTCATTATTGTTTAAATATATCGATTCTTGCTAACATATTGTACTAGTCGTTTACGTTAATTGGTAGCAGTTTAAGTATTTAATTTAACGTTTAAATTTTGGCATTATCCCTTAAATATTATATTCTCGACAATATATTAATCTTTTCATTTGAGTCAAGTGTTGGCGAGAATTGGATTCGTGAGTGCTCGTTCAATCCCATGGTGACCACGGCGGTGTGGGATGTCTTCCATCCTCGTCGAGACCATTACGGAAATGCTATCGTTGGATATTGGACAACGTTTTGCGGTGTCAGGACCATTTCGGGGATCGTACTTGAAATCATGCAATCAAAGCGGAATTTTGACTTCAAATTCATAAAAGAAGCGAGAAACATCGGGTGACTATGGAATGCTGCCGCCAATGGTTGTCGTTTAGGCGCTTCATGCTTAAAAGAGTATAATAAAAAAATACTTTCAGAATCAAGACAATCAACTCGTCACACACTTGCGGTGGTGGCGTAGGGTTCGGCGTCACATCGAAAGCGTCCAAAAAATGGGTAGGCGCACGGTGATTGAAGCTCAAGGACCGACCCTTATGCAAGGTCATCGACATTCGGAAGGACATGTTGCGGGAGACATGGTGTCCACATACCATACAAGCGAGCTTGGTTGGGAAAAAGAGCATGCCGAGTGGTCCTCGACGAGCGGTGACATCTCCGACTCTGGCACCGTTTGCTTTGGTATGTGGATAAGGTGTCGAGACAAATCCGGCAGCGTTGCGATCGTGGAAAGAGACGGAGATCATTTTAGAGCGTCGCGTTTCTTTTTCTTTCGGTAGCGTGTATTGTGGAATTCAAGAGGGTTTCTGTAGGCGGCTGCTGTTTCTCGATGGTACCCAGCCTCCTTGGAAAATATCGGAGTACACTACTTGGGTGCCACGGGAAAGATGGAAACAATGGTTTTTCACGTCGCGCTCGATATAGTCGACAACGAGGGCCCGATGCCAATTGGACTTGGTTCATATCTAAGTTAGGGCGATGCTTTATACGAGGAAGGAGATTATCATGAGATAATTACCTTCAGTGTCAGACAGTCGAAGGGCCTTGTAAAGCGCATTGCAGAGTCTTCCTTCTTCGCCACATGCATACCTGTCGACATTTGGAGGCCAATTTTATGAAAAGCCAATGTCAGGACTTGGGAAGGCATTGAAGGATGAGTGTCTGAGTCGATATGCTTTTCGCATTGCGTGGGCATCCATGGCTAAAGATTTCGATGATACTCGTGAATGAACTGCAGCCACATCACCCAAGCTCATCACTGGTTGATTAATAAATCGATATGGCACATTGGTCGAATTATTTGTTCGGAGGTGATCGTTGGGGTGAGATGTATTCAAATGTCGCTGGAGTCGTTCAATGCTTGGATCAAAGAAGCTCGTCATTTACCGGTGACAAAATGGTCGAGCTCCATAAGGTCTGCAATTTTTGATTTACACTTAACATTTCGTGCTACCCTTTAAAAATGTTTTTTTATCTTTGTTTAATTAGACTTCTCCGACATTAGATATTGATCTTATCGTTTAACCTTTTTAGAATAATGTTTAAAAAGGTTCACGAATTATTTAACCATCACTATCTTTATTTAACGTTATTCGTAGAGTACAAGTTGATGCGCATGTTATGTAGCAGTGTGAGCAAGCGAACAAATGGGAGACCTACTTATGCCGACATACATTCGAAAGTAGAGATAATTGTTGAGGATAGACGAAATCTTCCCGTTGAGTCGTTGTGTCGATGATCGTTACGAGTGATCGACCGAGCGACGAACTCGGTGGATCTTGCCATCGAACTTGTTCATGTCGAGGGTGGCAAGTTTATGGTATCCCTTTGCAAACACGCGCATACTGCAGATAACGCAGGGCAGACACCAACGTTCATCGATTTATTAGCTGCTACTTCACCGCCGATAATTACAAACCGCGATAAGGAAGCTATATTCCCATACCCGACGACGATGATGCCTTCGCATGTAAATCGTGAGCTTTTGCTCATGCACCTCGCGACGAGAAGCGCACTCGGGCGTTCTAGAAGAAAGAGGATCGAGTCGCAGAGTTTGATGTCCGCTGAGTTACATTCGAGTACCGCCATGGATCCGTCGACAATCGTAGATCTTGTAATGAAATCGTCACCGACTCAGGGCATTGTAAATAAGCTGACTTCTAAAGAGAAACAATTTGAATTGACTTCCAATTTTTCATATTTAAACTCTTATTATTCACAGTGTTATCCGTTATTAAAAGCAGAGACAGAGAGTTATGTTAAACGGATAACTCGTGAATTTTTAAATGTTTCAAAACCTGATATTTAAACAATATATGGTAAAGTTAAATAATTAAAATGAAATGTAAACAATCACACGCCAGTGGATCCGGTCACAATCGTAGATTTTGTAATGAAACTGTCGCCCGACTAGGGCATTGTAAATAAGCTTACATCTAAAGAGAAACAATTGAATGACCGCCAATTTTTCATATATTTAAACTCTTATTCTTCACGAGTGTTATCAGTTATGTAAACAGAGAACATGTAATTTTAAACTCGTTTCAAACGATATTTAAACGATATATGGTAAAGTTAAATAAGTAAACCTGAAAATGTAAACAATCACACATAGATTAAACAATGAAATGAAACCGAATGGAATTTAACATGCTTTACAATTGAAAAATCAAACAAAATTTACATTGACATGTACAAGTCATGTTCAACGAAAAATGAAAAACAATGAATCGAATACAAGTCCTCTTCGAGAAAACAAAAATTTAACCCGCCTTGGACGACCCCTTTCTCATGGACAGGTCGCCTCCTCCTAAGTATGCGGGTAACATACTTTAATCTCGTGTAAGGAACGTCAGTCTGCGGTAGCCGTAGCTTCACCCCAAAGTAATTGCTCGATAAACCGCATGTATCATAGATGGCGCAATCGACGCTCCTTGTTTTTGCCGTGTTTCCATGTCGCATGCGAGTGGGTACTTTGCGGTCGCCGATCGCCGAACTCCATATCGACAACGAGTGTCGAATAGATTCCACGTTGAGATATGCAAGTTGAGATTAACATACCGAATTAAATAACAAACAACATCGCTGAATAATTAAAGAACTTACCATGTCCCGACGTGCTCTTTTTTTCGTATCCCGCGCACTGAAGAATAATGCTTTGTGATTCTTGTTTTTCATCGTCAAGGACGCACGACATGGAAGTGGCCATTCATTATGATCGGGAGGACGACACTCGAACTTCATGCAAGTCACGCACAACTTCTCCGATCATAGCCATAGTTGTCTCATGCGCGTCGTCCTGCTGTGACATAAACAAAGACCAACGGTCTTATGATGGAGGCGCTTCTTTGAGGATATGAGCACTTTGCTTTCAGCGACTTTTTGTATTATGCACAAAAGTGTCCATCACATCATCTCGTGACCATCTCCTTCCCTCAAGCAGAGTGTATAAATCGACTCGCGGTGAGGTCGACAACATCATTCTTCCACACGATGTTGAGATTAAACGATAACAAATATAATTAGCCCATATTCTAAATAGTTAAAATGATATTATCAATGTTCAAATGATATTATAAATAATTAAACGTTAACTAGAAAACTTAAACGATAACATATAAACATTTAAACAATATCAATAGAAAGTTAAACACTATAAACAAACTTTAAACACTATCATGAAAACTTTAAACTTACCTATCCATACGACAAATTAAGGAAGATCCTATCAACTCGCCTGTACTTGCGTTAAGCGAGATCGACTCAAACCCATTTTTTTCTTCTTCGTAACGGTAAGACTTGTTTGGAGCACGACGAATGTCCATTGTTTGGAGAGACGACGTAGTCGATCGCGAACGCCCTTCCGAGCCCTCAACACGAGCGACATGCCGGTGGAAAACTCGGTCATCAATATTCCGCACGCCTGCAGCAAGAGTTGGAGCTGACATCTGTCACCGTAAGCGCCGCCACGGTCGGGTACTGCCTACAATCGGGAACCGCCGCTGTCGCGGTAGTGCTGCGTAATCAAGGCGTGGTGGGGAGGGGCTCTCCGTGCCGAGGAATGCGTGCGCGCGTGGGCCGGAAAGTGCGAGAACGGGCTGAGCACGTACGATAGAGGCCGCCCTCTCATCCCGCCGTTCCGAGTAAGTGAGATCCCTCCGCATCCTCGTCAGTTCCCCAACATATATTTTCTTCAAGACTGAACCGACTCGAAACTAACATATGTAAACCAAAACAATTTCAATGAATCATTCAGTTTAAAACTATAACAACTAAAGTTAAACATAGTTTTTATATATTAAACATTATCGAATTTATTTAAACGGAAAACACAATGTTTAAACCTTTAATAATAAATTTTTACACAAGAATAACACATTTAAATGCTAAATACAACGTTTAAAACATCAAAGACTTATGTTAAACATTGTCCATGATTTATTACCTCTTTCCTTCGAGCCACTGATAAGTTGGTTTCTACCGCCGCTCGCTTCCGGTAACTCACTTTTCACCGTAGCACAACATCCTTGGGATCTCGCTGAATCGGACTTTCTTTCCTGCTCCGTCACCAGAAAACCATACATGTTAGCGACCCGAGCACCCCTTAATATATCCCGTGGTCGTCTCCTTCCCACAAGATTCTATTCGTGACTCGAAAGCGGGTCAGCCAGGAATGTCCTCCATCACCACTCAGTGTCGCTCGCGCCTATGCGCAGACGCCTCATGGCGGGTAGATCATCGACATAATCAACAATCCAGCCTCGTAACCGAGCATGATGTATTTGGGAAGAGGATCGCATCCACTGAGGTACACCCATCGAGTTTGACAAAATTTTTCTTCTTCCCTCTCATCGAACAAGTCTGGACAAGAGCGCTTCGATGGAGTCTCGTGGCTTCTCGTGAGGTTTTTGATAAATACCTACCTTCGAACCCCGATCGGATTTTTATTCTTTCTTAAACACAACAAAGTCGCCTATCACAACGCAGTACTCAAGAACGAGGGCCACATCTTGAGGCCTCGAAACTCAAAGCAGCTTTTCCCCATCCTAAATTTATTGGCACGGCCATCGCACTTTGCAATAGAGAATCAAGAAGGGTCCTCTCTGGTAGATAGCTCCACCAAATCGACGTCAGAAACCGTGTCCTTCTGATGATCTCCCAGGTCGAGGGGTCATGTTATCTTTTAGTTTAGCTAATGTCTCCACTACTCGGTAAAGTCAAATAGCATCGCCCATTAACTAGGTCGACCGCCATAGTCAAAAAGCTCGCGACAATAACAACACATTAAGCGGAAATATAAGATTTTAAACCGAGAATATCTGAGCTTGATAAACGGAGATATTATTTGTTAAACAGAGAACTAGTTTATTAAACATGAGACAACAATACTTTCAAACAGTAGACAACAACATTTAAAACCCAGTAACATCTCATTTTGTTAAACGTAAACCTCATTTTTAAAACTCGAAACCATATCAAATGAAAGTGGAATCAGTACATTATAAATATTACACAAATTATAACAATCGAAAAAACTATTCTGATAGTGTATACAGACGAAAACGCAAAACAACACAAAACCCTAGCCGAGAAATATCCCAGCAGACTAACAAAACCCCAGCAGAGAAATCCCACCGCAGACTTCAATATCTTCCAACAAAAACAGGAGCACAAAACAAAACCGAAAAATCTTTCTTTGTAACAGAATAGTTAACATAAAACCATATTCAATACCTTAGTTTGCAAACTGATGAAATGCCAACTACTTGCGCGGGGGACTTCTCCTTCGAGATGTCGGTGGGAAAGGGAAAAGTCAGCAATTACGAGGCGTACTGCTAGAGAGCACAACTTCGAGATGCAACTTTGAAAACTGGTTTAATCAAGACTCTAGTCGAGATAACTACAAGGCTCCAAGAATTTTTCTCTCTGGGGTTACCCTACTGAAAAACCCCCACTCCTCCTCCTCATACATCAAAATGCTACTGCAGCCACGACTCCCCACGCAGGGCATTTTTGTCCATAAAAATTTTAAAAATAACACCGCTGATATCCGTTATATGCTTTTGGGGGTTGAAAAAGCATGGAAATAAAAAGGAAGGATTTTTGAGAGTGCAAAACTAATCTGTGTTTTTGGCAATAATGCAAACTTAGAGGGTGTTTTTGGTAATTTCACTTAAACCAAATATACATTTAGGTTTCAAAAATAGCCACCATCTACTTATTTATTTTTGTTTTTTTATTGGAATGCAGAGAGTAAAAAGAAATCCTACTTCTATATTTTCCCACAAGCACAACCGCCTCTATTTAAAGGAAGTCAAGTAAATGCTGCCCTAATTGTAAAATATATATTTAGATGTTTAATACATGTCATTTATGTTTTTAATGGTCAGGATTTAAACTTGATTCATATTCAGCTTTTACACCATTATTCAATTTTGATGTAACAATTTTCCAATGTGAAGATCTATATATGACATCCTTGTTTTTAATTAGAACATTAGTTTCTCAATATGTTTTAACTATAATCTTTTGATTGTCCTTTAATTATTTGAGAAAAAAAATCATAAATATATATATATATATATATATATATATATATATATATATATTAGCATAGGTCAACTCATGGAAGTTTGTAGGACGTCCATAGTTGATTACACTGGATGTGGTAGAGAGACAGACACAAAGGGAACTGTTCATTCGGGGTGTGTTTTGTTTTTTAGAAAAGTTCATGCTAGCGTAAATAGGGTTGGACGGGTTCAATTGATTGTTACATGATCACGATTTACTTGCCACGCAACATTCAGAGATGACATTTGCTCTTTATATATATATATCTAAAGAATCATAGAAATTTTGATAAAGAAAAGACAGTTTGTTGTAATTTGTTCACATTAGACAAAAATAATAAGGTTTGGTTTTCTAAAAAGAAAAATCAGTCCAATTGATGTAGAAAAATAATAATTTTTAATTTTTTAAAAAATTGAGGGAAGATAAAAATATAAAAGACTATTTGCTATGCAGAGCATTTATTTAATATTTAAATTGATTTAGCACATGAAAAAAGGATATTAATTAAGTTTAAATCATGATCATTGAAAACATAATAATACATGCCAAACATCTAACTATATATTGGAAAGTAATAGATGAAGGTGTATTGAACTAGAGTTGAACCCCACCTTGAATGGGCTTTGGGATTTGATCCCGAGTCTTCTCCGAAACGAATATCCCTACACAAAGAGACTAGGTATCAATATACCAAGAGATCGTTGGTTCCCATCAATATTTTTAAATATAAAACTTATGCTTTTTATTTGTTCATTTATTTGAGAACAAAAAGAAGCAGCTTTAACAAAATCATCAAAGGAGGGAGCTGTAGTATATATATACACATATGGGTCGATACATGACCTAAATTGGGCACAGCTGAAAGCAACACCATTAGCCTAGCACTTTCTGTTGGAATACAACTCTCCATTAGGCCATGTAATTAACTTAGTCTAACTAATAATAAAACATAAGTAAAAACTTTCTAATACTGGGATTTTGCCTTAAACAGTCCTAAAATTGATACAGCCTAACCCAAGTGAGGAATCTTCTCACTAATCATGTCTTGGTAAATGTTAATCCAATTATATAGGGGGGTGACTTACATAAAGTTCCATCTATGTAGTCGTTGTAGTTCCCAATAACATGAGGGCACATGTCCCATAGATAAACCATTTTTCTTTGCTTTCTATTAACTTTCTTCCGCTAATGGAATTTTTACCGAGATTCTACCTAATATAAAAAGTCAATTTCTCACTTTCTTTCTCTATCACTCTCCTTCGGATTGTAGCTTCTCTCATTCTTATATCCTGATTCTTCTTATTCTTCTTCAACAATGGCATTTTTTTATAACTTTTTTTATGCTTTAAATTTGCAAGGGGATCGGCTCAACAAAAACTCATGTTCCAAGCCCCTATGTTCTTAAACCAAGCTAAAAGATCAACCAAGAAGATTCAACTTTCCAAGTAAATAATCCTTGTAGAAATGAGCATCTATTTTGAAGAAATTTGTAATATTCTAAACATTTTTTTTGTTTTCAATAAAATATGGATGGTACTATATTGGGTCCTACTACATCTAAGCCAATAGATTGTCATGGAAAACAGAGTGCATTAGCATATTGAATTGAAAGCAATTTAACTCCATATGTGGGCATGGAGTTTGAACAGAGGAAGAACATACTAGGGTCAAGGACGCAGTCGAGTGTCCAAGGCACGCACTCTCCGGTCCATCCTACATGTACATCCACGCCATTTTGGTGTCAGTTGAACGGTCAGCATGCGATAATACAGAGTTCTGAGCCCGAGAATACTACTATACTTATATTCCATGGTGTAGAGTACGCCGATCCATATTGAACCCATTTTAGTGGAGTACCTATGGCATCAAGGGCAGTATGGTGGGGTCGACATCCACTTCTCAGGCCCTTACATTACTAGACTTATCATCGGGATGGGTTTGCTAGATGCGATCAGGGGGGCCGAGAAGACGATAGTACCATCTCCCCTCGATTTAGAGCGATGATATTTATGGGCATGGCCTAGAGGTATAGAGATGGAGTCTATGTCATGATCATACCCCCACCAGAGATAACCAAGGGTTAGGGAGACGCAGCAAGGGTGTCTCAGCCTGTGCAGGAGCCACAGCTAGAGCAGGTGATGACAGAGGCACCACCCACAGCATAGGAGCCACCACCAGTTAGGATTTTCTCTCTGACTCAAGCCCATGGTCGTTTTGAGAGCCTCAAGAGTGCTATGGGAGTGTTATAGAGTAATTTTTCCCAGGTTCACGCGATATAGGCAGAGAAACATGTAGAGGTGATGGCGCATCTTAACACACTACTGCAATTACTAGAGCGAGATGCGACCTTCCCATTTATTATGAGACGTAGAGCCCCATAGACTCTACTAGAATCCGCAGCACCACCATCATATCCAACAACACCGATTGATCCACCAGCATCCGTATCTTCGCTGGTACCAGTAGAAGTAGCAGAGGCGACCGAGAATAACACCGACACTTGATGCATCGTTACTTTAGTTTCTTTTATGTTTTTCATATTTTGTTTATGCATTATATTTTGGACTTGTATTACTCAGAAAGGATCCTCTTTCTTAGTTTATCTTTTATTTTTAGTTTTGAGTTGTATTTCATTGCTTTATCTTTATATACTCGAGTTTAATTTTTTTTTGTTGAGTGATAAGTGCTTCTGTGATAAGTGCTTGTGTGCTAAGAATGCGAAGTGTTCTTTTCTTATGATGAGCATTACTTTAATTAGGTTTAAGCCCTAATACATGTGTATTTTTGTTCTTTTGCATATTTAGGGTTGTGAAGTTGAGTACTAAGAAAAGAAGCCAAAAGTAGATCATGAATACACTATTTGGTGGAATCTTGGAAGGAACAAATGCGAAGACACAAGTGGGGCTCTAAGATACGTGACTGTGTGCCAACCTCCATGTAGTGAAGTCATTACAATGAGTTGGAGGGGCACGAAGACAGTCACATTTGCGTATCCCGACTTGTGCACTGATAGAAAGATCTTCACCAATGAGAACTTTGATCGAAGCAGAGTTGTGATCTATGGCATAAACGTGTCACCGTTTATGTTGCCTTGATGAAAAGTGTGGAATTAGGAGTGTTTTGGTTTAGCACAATAGCAGTTTACCGTAGCAAAGAATTGTACCAATACACTGTAACAGTTACTAGAGAATCCACACGGGCATGTGGAAAATCCCCATGCTCGTGTGAAAAATACACAGGGGTTGTGGATACCTGATTCGAGCAATATTTAAGCCCCGATGCAGCCCTATTTTGAGAGGAATCTTTCACAATTCTCTCTAAATTTTCTCCATCTTTTGAGAAGCCATCGGCTAGGGTTTTGAGAGGCTTTTGGCAAGTCTTTGGAGTAGTTTTACGGATTAGACACTGTTCTTCCCTTGAAAGAATGTTATTGGGGGAGCTTTTGTCGGCACCGATCCGGCGAGGTGTGCCCTAGGCCGGACAAGGGGACCTTTGGAGAAGAAGAGGCTACTCCACAAGACCACTGGCATGAATACCAAGGGGGTTTTCCTATGGATTACTTGTTTTTTACTTTTGATTTCATTATTGATTGTATCTTGCTCCATGGAGAGCTAAACCCCTTAGTAGGTACTTGGATTTTGTAAACCCAAGGATGTTAATGTTTCTTTGACCTTTTATTATGCCTTCCTTAATTGATGTTTTTAATTGAGTTTCAATCTTGAATACTTGTTGAATAATTTATCCCTTAGAATGACACTAGGGTTGAGAGTTCATCTTGGTATCCTGTGTGGATTGGTGACACACCATGAGGGTTAGACAAAGCTAGATTGGAGAGGGTTGAGAAGGTGAGTTGAGAGGTAGCGGAGCGTCCCCTTTCCTCTCCGGTGTGATTTATCCTACCTCAAATTCCTAGAGTTCTTTGCTGTTACAATAGGGTGAAGAACTAAAGGATGAAGTCCACTGGGGCTTAGTTGTGGTTAGGGGTCTTTCGCCTGGACCAAAGGGTTGGATCTACACATAGGAATAGGGTTTATCACTTGGAATCCCTAGAACTCCATGCAACTTTGTGACATGGTCCCCTTGCGTATTTCCCTCAGGTGGACGGATTTGTCGAAATAATAATCCTGGATGAGCGGGTATCGTATCCATAGGGAGTAGGGAATAAAATCACTTAATTCGCTTCTTAGCTATGTGAAAGATGAATAGTGATATGTGTGACAATGATTCAATTCTCAAAAGTAGAAACAACAAGTAAGAGAGTACAAGTAAAGGATAAGGTAAGTCAGTCGATAAAGATGGGGTACCCGGATATTGCTCCGCCTAGGGCAATCATTTCAAGTGCAAGAACCCTCTATTATGCTTCCTAATAGTTCTAGGGATTCCAAGTGATAAATCTCTTCCTAATTGTAGACCTAACCCCTTGGTCAAGGTTGAAGGTCCCTAACCACAATTAAGCCCTAGATACTAAGATCACTTCTGCGCTTCACTCTGTCGCACCCGCAACTAAGCACCAGCGGAAGGTCATCCCTTAGACCATTCACTCTAGTGTGGCTGCAAAGAACTCGAGGAACGGAGGTAGAATCTAACACATCGGAGGAGAAAGGGGACACTCCTGTACCTCTCGACTCACCCTCTCAACCCTCTCTAACCTAGCTTTGTCTAACACTCATGATGTGTCACTCACTCACAAGGTTACCAACAAGAACACTCAACCCTAGTGTCACTCTAGGGGAGTATTCACAAAATCAAGCATTTAAATTGGAACTCACAATAAACATCAATTAATTGAAAGCATAATAAAGAGATTCAAAGAAATGAATACATCCTAGGGTTCACAAATACCCAAGTACCCACTAGGGGTTTAGCTCTCCATGGAGCTAAGTACAATCAAAGAAATAGAATGTAAAAGCAATGAATCCATAGAAAAACCCCTCGATAGTCATTTCGATGGCCTTATGGAAAGTCCTCTACTCGTCGTCCAAAGATCCCCTTGTCCGGTATAGGATACGCCTCGATGGAAGCTCCCCTACCAACCTTCTTCCAAAGAGATGATGATGTCAGAGCCGTAGAACCTCTCCAAAACCCTAGCCAATACCTCTCAAAACCCTAGGCGAAACCCTCTCTCAAGTTGGAGGAAAGATGGAGAAAGGAATCCTGAAATCGGGGCTAATCGGCTTTAAATAGAGCTAATCGGGGATCCACACGCCCCTATGGATTTTTCACACGGGTGTGTGGAATTTCCACACGCCCGTGTTGATTCTCTGTTCTGCAGTTTTCTCGCCCGGCTGTGAACATTGTTGCTACAGTACTTTGCTATAGTACTCCACCCGGTTGGATTCTCTTTTGTTTTTACTTACATTACACTTTATCAAAAAAATAATTATTCATTTTCGCTTGGTTAAGTAACAATTTTAGTATTTATATTCCCTATTCCCTGTGGATATGAT
Source organism: Dioscorea cayenensis subsp. rotundata (assembly GCF_009730915.1). Classification (NCBI taxonomy): domain Eukaryota; kingdom Viridiplantae; phylum Streptophyta; class Magnoliopsida; order Dioscoreales; family Dioscoreaceae; genus Dioscorea; species Dioscorea cayenensis. The sequence goes on from NC_052490.1 coordinate 8,003,551, forward strand.
ATCTCACTCACTTGGGATTTATTATTTCGATAAACTTGTGCACTTGCGGGTAACAAGCAAGGGGCATTGTCAAGTTTTTGGCGCCGTTGCAGAGGACTAGGTGTTTAGAGATACTTTGCACTTAATTATCTTAGCCATTCATCATTCAGTCTACTTCACATCTTCTTATTCTATCATCGTTCTAATTTGTTCTTTTTCTTTGATTACAAGAAAAATGATCAACATATCCTAATTATTTAGCACAATCATGGAGATGGTTGAAAATATAGAACAGAAAGTTCAACTGTTTGTAGTACAAGTCACATCGTGTTTTCTTCTGCTAGAGCACTGCACTATTTACTATCCAGTAGAAGAATCAGTCGTTGATTATATTTCCAGAATTCAGGATCAGAATGGTGAATTAGATAGTGTGCTAAATCAGTTTGAGAAATATGCATTGGCATCTATGAGTAATCACTTAGAAGAAAGTTTGGAGAGAGTTCTTGCTGGGTTTGACTCATCCTATAACAAACAAAGACAGGAACGTTACTCATTATGTGTGTCAATGTCAGGGAAGGGAAGTTGTGAGATGGAGGATTTCATAGTCATTGAAGACCATTCAGAAGCACATGCAGAAGTGGAAAAGATGGAGAATAACTGTGAACAGGAGGAGAGCAATTTTAAGGAAATTGATAGATTGAAATAAAGCATATTGCACCCATCAATTGAGGAACCACCCGAACTAGAGCTTAAAACCTTGTCATCATATTTTGAGTATGCCTTTTTAATTGATGAATCAAAGCTCCCTGTAATTGTGGCTTCAAATTTGGCTATAGATCAGAAGGAGAAGCTTGTTAGCATGTTGAAAAGGCATAAATCAGCTATTGCTTGGAAGATTTCGGATATCAAGGGCATCAACCCATCATTTTGTACTCCTAAAATCTTAATAGAGGATAATTATAAATCTGTGATCCAACCCCAAAGAAGATTAAACCCAATATGAAGGAAATTGTCAAAGCAGAAGTGGTAATAATGAGTGAATTATTTATTCCATCTCCGACACTGCATGGGTGAGCCCAACTCTAATAGTCCCAAAAAAGGGAGGAATGACGGTTGTGAAGAATGGAAAGAATGAACTAATTCCAACCAGGATAGTCATGCACTGGCATGTTTGCATTGACTACAGAAGGCTAAATGATGCTACTCGAAAGAACCATTTTCCATTATCGTTTATTGATCAAATGTCAGAGTGGTTGGCAGGGCATCAGTTTTATTGCTTCCTTGATAGTATATCGGGGTATTTCCAAATTTGGATAGCTCAAGAGGATCAAGAGAAGACAACATTCACATGTCCCAATGGAACCTTTGATTAGAGAAGAATGCCTTTCGGGTTGTGTAATGCACCGGCAACATTTTAGCGCTGCATGACTGTCATCTTCGATGATCTTCTTGAGGGCATAATGGAAGTGTTCAAGGGTGATTTTTTGGTACTCAGAGACTACTTTGACATGTGTCTAAAGAACTTGGAAAGACTGCTAGTGAGGTGTGAAGTGACAAATCTTGTTCTTAATTGGGAGAAATGTCACTTTATGGTTTAAGAAGGCATTGTCCTCAGACATAAGATTTCCTAAGTGGGGACGGAGGTAGATAAGGTGATGATTGAAGTCATAGAGAAGCTTCATCCACCTACAATATTAAAAAGGGTTTATAGTTTCTTACGGCATGCAGGTTTTTACAAAAGGTTCATTAAGGATTTTTCGAAGATCATGCAACCGTTGACCAAACTCCTTGAAAAGGATGCCTCTTTCGATTTTGGGAATGACTGTCTGATTGCGTTCAATTTGTTGAAGGAGAAACTCGTGAAGAATCGATCTTAACCATACCGGATTATGCTGTCAGGGTAGTTTTTGGTCAGAAGAAAGATAAATAGTTCCGACTAATGTACTATGCTAACAAGACTCTCACGAGTGCTTAAGAGAATTATACAACCACTGAAAAAGAGTTTTTAGCTGTGGTGTTCACTTTTAACAAGTTCAAGCCATACCTTATCTTATCTAGGGTCACGGTATTTACCAATCACTCAGCACTCCGTGACCTCATGAACAATACTAACACAAAACTGAGATTAATTCGTTAGATCTTACTGTTGCAAGAGTTTGACATGGAAATAAAAGATAATAAAGGAACTGAAAATCTAGTTGGGATCATCTATCAAGGATAGAGAGTTGTGAAGGACAAGATCCAGCTAGTAAGGAAATTAATAACTTCTATCCCAAAGAGCATTTGTATGTAGTGAAAGATTATGAGTCAGAAGACACGCCGTGGTTAGTGAATTTTGCAAATTATTTTTAGGGGAAAGTACTGAGACAGGACCTAACTTTTCAAAAGAAGAAAAAGTGTTTTTAGTAATTTGAAGAATTACTTTTGGAATGATCCATACTTATTTCGTATTTGTGCCTACCATGTGGTTCATAGATGTGTGTTAAGGGAAGAAGGTTGGAATATTCTTGCACACTACCACTCTATCCAGTTGGGGGGGACTATGCTTCAAGTAGAATTGCTGAGAAAGTTTTAGCTGCTAGTTTTTATTGGCCGACTCTGTTGTAAGATGCTTATCAGTTTGTTCTTCGATGTGACAGTTGTCAGAGGGCCAAAAATCTATTACGGATAGATAAGAAGCCTCAGAATCCGATGCAATTCTATGAGGTGTTTGATATGTGGGGGATTGACTTCATGTGATCATTTCCGAAGTCCAATGGTAACCAATACATCCTCGTGGAAGTTAACTATGTCTCTAAATGGGTGGAACTCAAGCTTTTCCAACTAATGATGCTAAAACCGTGGTAAAATTCCTGAAGAGGTTGTTTACTCGATTTAGACCCTAAGAATTATCATTATTGATCGAGGGACCCATTTTTGCAACACAGAACTTGCAAAAGTATTGAAGCGCTATGGAGTGCATCATCGCCTTACCACTCCTTACCACAATTAAATGAGTGTACAAGTAGAAGTCACAAATAGAGAGCTTAAGAGTATCTTGACAAAGTCTGTGGAACAAGGCAAGTGGGATTGGTTGGAACGTTTGGATGACACACTCTAGGTTCATAGGGCTATATACAAGACTCCAATAGGGACCACTCCCTATAACTTGATGTATGGAAAATTTTGTCATTTGCCTGTGGAGCTTGTACAGAAAGCCTATTGGGCCATCAAGGCTTTTGAATTTTGTCATGAGCAAGGAAGGGGAACAAAGAATGCTTCATCTCAATGAGTTAGATGAGTGGAGGATAAAAGCCTACGAGAATGCAAGGATATATAAGGAAAGAATTCGAAAGTGGCAAGACAAGCATATCGTGAATCCTAAAGAGTTCAAAGTTGGTGATCAAGTACTATTATTCAATTCTCTCCTATGACTATTTTTGGGAAGCTCAAGTCCCGATGATTTGGGCCTTACACAGTAACCGAAGTTTTACCTCATGGTGCAGTTGAAATTAACCATCTGGAGAAGGGTACATTTAAGGTAAACGGACACCGGCTAAAACCATACTTTGGAGGCTAGGTTAGTAATGATGACAAGGAAGTGTTCTTTCTCCGTGAACCCTTGTGAGGTAAGACAAGGTATGCCAATCTAAGTGACGTTAAACAAGCGCTTTTTGGGAGGCAACCCAAGTTTTTACTATTTTCCTAGTTTTTCGTTAGTGTTTTCTTAAATAAGGCTATAAGTGTTGCTGTCTTCATTTTTAGATGCTATTGCTGTGATTTTCTCGTGGACAATTTGGTGTTATGGTGTGTTTAAATGGTTATGGCGAAGTTGTTGGTCGTTTGAGCGAGTTTTTCGTGTTTTTTCCTGGTACAGTTTGTATGATAAGGTAGGCTCTGAGTGTATTACTATGTTTAGAAATTTTCTGTAGAGCCTGCAGAGTTTTCTAAGGCATCCAGAGAAAACACACGACCGTGTGGAATTTCCACACAGCCGTGGGTCTCTACTATGAGCTTATTCTGAGAGGACAAAGGGGCGTGGACTCACCCCTGTGAACGACCTTGTGATAGTCCATGCCCATGGGTAATTTCCACATGGCCGTGTGTCGTCCTGCAGAGACTTAGAAATTTTCCCAAGAAGACACAGGGGCGTGGACTTGCCCCTGTGGATAACCCTGTGACAAACACACGAGTGAGGATAATTTCTTCACGCCCGTGTGGATCTCTGCAGTAGAGCTCTCTTCCATCCCGAGAATAAACTGGGCCGTGTGAGTGCCCCTGTAAGTTGGTCCTGTGATGGTCCACGCCCGTGTGGAGTTGCCGTACGGGCATGTAAAACATATAGAGATTTTTCTCGGATTGACAAATAAGCCACAGGGGCGTGTGTCTAGCTTTGTGGGTCGGCCACACGGGCGTGGATAATTTCCACACGCCCATGTGGGTGCATTCAAAAGCATTGAGTGCTATCCCAAGAGAACACAGGGCTTGTGTTTGCCCTTGTAGGCTCTTCGAGGACACTCTCTCACACTCTCCCGACCCTCTACCATTTGTTTAGAGAAGTTCTACTCGAGTTTTGGGGCCGATTTACAGTTTTTCAACTTCATCTTGTCAGTAAACCTATTTTTCTCTCTTCTCATCACCATTTTTTTATTTCCTTTTATTTCTTTGTTTAAATGGGTAAATTTGACTTGTTTTTGTGCTAAAAATTGTTGATATTTGTTTGGAACCGGTTTTAAAGAGATTAGGAGATGTATTTGTGGATTTTGGTCACAAGGAGCGTGCAGTTTCCATGCCCCGTGGAACCCCACAAGCATGTGGAATTTCCATAGGCCCATGTGGATTCCTGTTGTATTGTTTTGCGAATGGTTATGATCGATTTCTTTTCAATGCTTCAGGTATAGCCCCAAGAACAAAGAAATCAGCTGGCAAGTGTCCTCGAAAGCCTACACCCGAACCAGACAAGACATGGAATTCGCCATTCCTGAGCATCGGGCTCGGTTTGAGCAACTGTCGAAGATCAAGTTCAGTCAGACATGCGTCCCTGATTTGAGTTCTCTCAGTAAGATAGAGTTAGCAGATGACATGGCAGATGAGGTTGAAAAGTTATTATCGGTGGGTAGTTGGCAAAGGCTACTACTTATCCGTGATCCTGCTATCTGCCTGCTCACATTGGAGGTGCTCACCTCATTTAAGTTTGAATGCTCTTATCCCCATTTCGATAGCATCAACGCCATTTAGTTCAGAGCGTTTGGACATCATCATAATATGAATGTCACGTAGTTCTCGGTCAGACTCGGGTTATATGATGAGGCCTTCACCTAAATAGAGGAGTATGATTAGCTACCGATAGACTTTTCAGTTAGCTTGACCCCCCAGAAATCTTATAGGATACTGTGTGGTCAGGGTAGGTATGAGCCGGGAGTGTCTAAAGCTACATGCCTTTCCCAACCTAGCTACAATATCTTCATGCCATCCTGAGTATATCAGTGAATGGTCATGGCGACAGTACTGGAGTCTTGAGTAGATAGGAGCTTCTATACTTATACTCCATGGTGCGAAGAGAGCCAATTCACTTAGGTGACATCATAGCAGAGTACCTCAGGCATCAGGGATATTATTCTAGGATTGGTATCATTTTCTCCGGCCCATACATCACTAGACTCCTCCTGGGGATCGGATTATGAGACATGATCAGAGGGGCCAAGAAGATGATAGTGCAAGCACCCCTCGGGTTAGAGACGATGAGGCTCGTGGGCATAGTCAGGAAGTATCCGGATGGGGTTTTGATAAGTACTTGTGCGATATGAAAGCAAAGCGTTCATTCCTTATGTTGAGCATTACTTTTCTCATGTTTTTACAATAATATGTGTATTTTTATGTTACTTTTATACAGGTAGGGTTGTGAGGCCGAATATGAAGGAAATAGGTCAATGTGGATCATAATGCACCTATATTGGAGGAAATCTTGCTAAGGTTCAAACGCGAAGACATAGGTCAGGTGTGAGATGCTAGAGTGTGTGCCAACTTCCTCGTATTCGAATGAACATATCCATTTGGAGGGGTACAAAGGTAGTCACACTAGAGCATTCCGACTTATGCACAAAAGAACAAGAGCTCCCCCAACATCTACATCATTGAATAAGCAAGTGATTCACGACGTAAACGTGTGCCCGTTTGCGTTACCCCGATGAAAGTATAGAATTGGGAAGTTATTCAGGTCGAGTACTGCAGCAGAGCACTACAGCAACATTATAGCATATACTGTAGCAGCACTGTTCACCGCCGGCCGAGAAATCAGAGAAACAGAGAATCCACACGGGCGCGTGGATATTATCCACGCCCGTGTGGAAATTCTGCACGGGCGCGTGTATCATCCACGACCGTGGAGTTGGCCGATTCTAGCCCTATTTAAAGCGGATTCAGCCCCGATTTTGATATTCTTTTCTCCATCTTTTCCCCAACTTGTGAGAGGGCTTCGTCTATGATTTCGAGGGGTATTGACCAAGGTTTTGGAGAGGTTCTATGGCTCCGACATCGTGATTCCATTAAGAATAAGGTTGGTAGGGGAGCTTCCATTGAGGCGTATCTTATAACGGATGAAGGAATCCTTGGACGACGAGTAGAGGACTTTCCACAAGACCATCGACATGACCATCGAGGGGGTTTCTATATGGATTCATTGCATTTACATTCTATTTCTTTGATTGTACTTAGCTCCATGGAGAGCTAAACCCTTAGTGGGTACTTGGATGATTGTGAACGCTAGGATGTATTCGTTTCATTGAACTTCTTTATTATGCATTCAATAAATTGTTGTTTATTGTGAGTTCCACCCTTGAATACTTGATTGTATGAACATTTCCCCTAGAGTGACACTAGGGTTGAGAGTTCTTGTTGGTAACCTTAAGAGTCAGTGACACACCACGAGCGTCAGACAAATCTAGGTTGGAGAGGATTGAGAGGGTGAGTCGAGAGGTACAGGAGCGTCCCCTTTCCCCTTCGGCATGATAGATTCTACCTCCGTTCCTCGAGTTCTTTGTGGCCATAATAGAGTGAGTGGTCTAAGGGATGAACCTCCGCAGGGGCCTAGTTGCGCGTGCAATGGAGTGAAGCGTTGAGAGAATCTTAGTATCTAGGGTTTAATTGTGGCTAGGGACCTTCCGCTTGGACGAAAGGGTTAGATCTAAATTTAGGAAGAGATTTGTCACTTGGAATCCCTAGAGCTCATTGCAACTCTATGCGAAAAGTCGAGGTGTTGAGATTGTTCAATTTCTCCTCCGGGACATGTATAGAGTTAGGCATAGTTGACCTTAGATTTGGGACTATGTATGTAAGGATTTCCACAACTCAGCATTGCATTGATTAAGAAGCATAATAGAGAGTTCTTGCACTTGAAGCGATTATCCTAGGTGAAGCATCATCCGAGTACCCTATCTTTATCGATTGCCTTACCCCCTTCTTTACTTTTGCTCTCCTACTTGTTGCTTTTATTGTTGAGAATTGAATCATTTCCACACTTATCACTGTTAATATTCCACATAGCTAAGAATCAAATTAAGTATTTTCACTCCCTACTCGCTGTGGATTCGACCCCGCTCACCCGGGATTATTACTTCGACAAACCCATGCACTTGCGGGATATACGCAAGGGGACCTTGTCAAGTTTTTGGCGCCGTTGCCGTGGAGTAGGCATTTAGAGATACTTTGCACTTTGTTTTCTTAGGTATTTACCCTTCATTCTATTTCATATTTGTTTTCTATCACCGTTATGATTTGTTTAAAAAAAAAAAAAATTATTTCACACTTTCTTATTCTTCCATCATTCTCATTTGTTTTATTTTTTCATGTCTTACTTTTTCTTGCAAGGATTTTAAATGATGATTGACCCAGTCATTGCTCTATATTTGCAGGTCGAAGCTCTCAGTAAAAAAGTTGATAGAATTGTTACTTTACGATAACAACACATTCCATGTTACAACACATATCATCCAATTGAAGTGGACTACCCAAACGTATTCTGGGATAATGGTGAATGATAAGTGCTTGTGCGATATGAATGCGAAGCGTTCATTCCTTATGTTGAGCATTACTTTCCTCAGTTTTCTACATTAATATGTGTGTTTTATATTACTTTTACACAGGTAGGGTTGTGAGGCCGAGTATGAAGGAAATGGGCCAATGTGGATCATAATGCAATTATTTTGGAGAAGATCTTGCTAAGGTTCAAACGCGAAGACATAGGTCAGGTGTGAGATGCTAGAGGATGTGCCAACCTCCTCGCAGTCGAGTGAGCACATCTATTTGGAGGGGCACAAAGGCAGTCACACTCGAGCATTCTGATTTATGCATATAAGAACAAGAGCTCCGCCAACGTGTGCCTATTTACTATAGCAACACTGTTCACAACCGCCCGAGAAATCAGAGAAATAGAGAATCCACACGGGCGTGTGGAAATTATCCACGCCCGTGTGGAAATACCGCACGGGCGCGTGTATCATCCACGCCCGTGGAGTCGCCCGATTCCAGCTCTATTTAAAGCCGATGCAGCCCCGATTTTGATATTCTTTTCTCCATCTTTTTTCCCCAACTTGTGAGAGGGCTTCGGCTAGGGTTTCGAGGGGTATTGGCCAAGGTTTTGGAGAGGTTCTACGGCTCCGACATCGTGATTCCATTAGGAAGAAGGCTGGTAGGAGAGCTTCTATTGAGGCGTATCTTATACCGGATGAAGGAATCCTAGGACGACGAGTAGAGGACTTTCCACAAGACCATCGACACGACCATCGAGGGGGTTTCTTTATGGATTCATTGCTTTTACATTCTATTTCTTTGATTGTACTAAGCTCCATGGAGAGCTAAACCCCTAGTGGGTACTTGGATGATTGTGAACCCTAGGATGTATTTGTTTCATTGAACTTCTTTATTATGCTTTCAATAAATTGATGTTTATTGTGAGTTCTAACCTTGAATGCTTGATTGTATGAACATTTCCCCTAGAGTGACACTAGGGTTGAGAGTTCTTGTTGGTAACCTTGTGAGTGAGTGACACACCACTAGCGTTAGACAAAGCTAGGTTGGAGAGAGTTGAGAGGGTGAGTCGAGAGGTACAGGAGCGTTCCCTTTCCCCTCCGACGTGATAGATTCTACCTCCGTTACTCGAGTTCTTTGCGGCCATAATAGAGTGAGTGGTCTAAGGGATGAACCTCCGCTGGGGCCTAGTTGCACGTGCAATAGAGTGAAGCGTTGAGAGAATCTTCCGCCTGGACCAAAGGGTTAGGTCTATATTTAGGAAGAGATTTATCACTTGGAATCCCTAGAGCTCATTGCAACTCTATGCGAGTGCGAGGTGTTGAGATTGTTCGATTTCTCCTCCGGGACATGTATAGAGTTAGGCATAGTTGACCTTAGATTTGGGACTATGTATGTAAGGATTTCCACGACTCACTATTGCATTGATTAGGAAGCATAATAGAGAGTTCTTGCACTTGAAGCGATTATCCTAGGTGAAGCATTATCCGAGTACCCCATCTTTATCGATTGCCTTACCCTCTTCTTACTTTTGCTCTTTCACTTGTTGATTTTATTATTAAGAATTGAATCAATTTCACACTTATCACGATTGATATTCCACATAGCTAAGAATCAAATTAAGTATCTTCACTCCCTACTCCCTGTGGATTCGACCCCGCTCACCCGGGATTATTACTTCGACAAACCCGTGCACTTGCGGGATATAAGCAAGGGGATCTTGTCAGTCATTCACTACCACATCTTCTCTATAAGGAACTTGACTCGCTTGCTCGTATAGAATTGCAATGAGTTCTATAGATTCCAAGTGATAAATCCTCTTTCTATATGTAGATCTAACCCTTTGGTCCAGGCGGAAGTTCCCTAACCACAATTAAGCCCTAAATGATAAAATCACTTCAACGATTCACTCCATTTCACTCGCATCTAAGCCCCAACAAAATGTCATCCCTTAGCCCATTCACTCTACTATGACCGCAAAGAAATCGAGGAGTTGGAGGTAGAATAAATCACACCAGAGGAGAAAGGGGATGCTCCGCTACTTCTCGACTCACCCTCTGAACCCTCTCTAATCTTGCTTTGTC
>NC_052490.1:8014617-8051774 GCF_009730915.1 Dioscorea cayenensis subsp. rotundata
TTATTCAAAAACCCCAATTATGACATCTCTTCTCTCCCACTTCACACCTCGGAACGCACTGTTCTTATAGTCTTATAGAGAGAAACGCGCTTTCACATCTTCTTAACCCTGAAATAGCTGAGGAGAGGAAAGGTTCCTTTTGAGGGTACTCCCGGGAACAGATCCAGTGGAGACGGGGTGGGGCCTGTAGCTCAGAGGATTAGAGCACGTGGCTACGAACCACGGTGTCGGGGGTTCGAATCCCTCCTCGCCCACAACCGGCCAAAAAGGGAAGGACCTTTCCTTTACCTCTGGGGGTAGGAAAAATCATGATCGGGATAGCGGACGCAAAGCTATTGAACTATGGGTCTTTTTGTCGGGCCTTACTTTTTTTCTTTTTTTATTTATCGTGAATGCTTCGATCATTACATATAGTAACCGGGTGGGAATCAGCATATTTGTGTTTTTACTCCCCGTAATTCTTCCTCAGCCAGGCTTGGGCAGAATAGTAGAGCAAGTACAAGTATTAGTAGCATAGCTAAAATGCGTTCCTCGTCATTGTCATTAATATGTTTGCTCGCGGTAATTGTGGCCTATCGGGAGAATCGATGACTCGCATCTTTGATGCACTGCTAGTACATCATCTGAGAATTCTTAATTGGTTAGTTGTAAGTAACAGCCCCCAGGCTATTTACAAGGTATTATCCCGGATCTACGCCGAGGACGGTGATTCTCAAATATCGTAGAACAGAATGGGATACGATGAGATAGAATGCAATAGAAGGAACGGAACGGGTTACCTACTCCTAACGGTCAAAGCGAGCCCTTTAATTCAATTCTTCATTCTTTAATTAGGAATTAATCAAATCTCCCCAAGTAGGATTCGAACCTACGACCAGTCAGTTAACAGCCAACCGCTCTACCACTGAGCTACTGAGGAACAACGGGAGATTCGACCTCATAGAGTTCAACTCCCGTTCTCAACCCATGAACAATATGAGTCCGAAGCTTCCTTCGTAACTCTCGGAACTTCTTCGTAGTGGCTCCGTTCCATGCCTCATTTCATAGGGAACCTCAAAGTGGCTCTATTTCATTATATTCCATCTATATTCCAATTCCATTCATTTAATATCCCTTTGGTGTCAGTGACATAACATAAGAGATGTCATTTATAGTCTATCTCTTTCTATATATGGAAAGTTAAGAAATCATCATATAATAATCGAGAAATTGCAATAGAAAAGAAAAAGGGGAGGTTTGTGATGATTTTGAAATCTTTTCTACTAGGTAATCTATTATTCTTATGCATAAAGATAAGAAATTCGGTCGTTGTGGTCGGACTCTATTATGGATTTCTGACCACATTCTCCATAGGGCCCTCTTATCTCTTCCTTCTCCGAGCTCGGGTTATGGAAGAAGGAACCGAGAAGGAGGTATCAGCAACAACTGGTTTTATTACGGGACAGCTCATGATGTTCATATCGATCTATTATGCGCCTCTGCATCTAGCATTGGGTAGACCTCATACAATAACTGTCCTAGTTCTACCATATCTTTTTTTTTTTTTAATTTCTTCTGGAACAAAAAAAAACTTTTTAGATTATGGATCAACTACCAGAAAAAAAATGCGTAATCTCAGCATTCAATGTGTATTCTTGAATAATCTCATTTGAAAATTATTCAACCATTTCATTTTACCAAGTTCAACGTTAGCCAGATTAGTCAACATTTATATGTTTCGATGCAACAACAAGATGTTATTTGTAACAAGTAGTTTTGTTGGTTGGTTAATTGGTCACTTTTTATTCATGAAATGGCTTGGATTGGTATTTATTATTCTGGATCCGGACAAAATAGATGAAACGGAAGAGATCCGAGCAAATGGAAAGGAAAAAACAAAGGACTTTCACTTTATAGAGACATGCTAGAAAGATAGCCCTGGTTACGATCTTATCTCCCTAATTGGCAATTGGGAAGACTTAAAGAAGATAAAAAAGAAAAGACTTAAGAGTTCCGTGCAGCGAGCCACTCCCCGAGGCCAAGGACGGGGTCGAACCGTCATTCCAGGATTTGCAGTCCGATACATTTCCATTATGTTACCTAGCCAAACCCGCCACCTCATGTGCCAAAGTAAAACGGTTGTTCTTCCTTCCCCGCTCCCTCTTTTTCTACATATGCGGTGGCGGGCTCCGCGCTCTATATGACCGGCGGCGGGTTACCAGAGAAGAGAAGAGGGGACAACTTCTTTCTCCCTTGTCTTGCTCAATCTTCCTTTTCTGATTGAAAGTTGCAAGCCACTCCACTACTGGTACAGAGGCCAGATAGAAGGTGGCTTCTTCTAGATGTATGTTCAGGCGAAGAACAGATAGAAGCTAGCTCTTGTTTTGGTTGCAACCATGCCCATATAATATAATTTAGCTGACCAAAGTAAAGTGGTCTTACAAAAGAGAAAATTAGAGGATAGTAAGTAAGCTTAGAGTTCCGTTCCAAGTGACATGCCTTTTCACTATTTCCAGAGAAAGGTTGCTCATCCAGTCCTGCAGATCAATTGTTTATGCGGCAGTGCGATGCGCTCGAAAATCTATCTTTCGCCTCTCCTCCTTTCCTTGTCTCCATTCTTCTTGATTTGCTTCTTCGCGCAAGCGCTTGGTTCACCCCTTGTTGCATTTCGTGATCCTCCGCTTCAGGATGCCCGCCTTTTTCAGATAGCCGGGATCCGACGTTGATTTCCGATTTCAATGTCAGCTCCAGGTTTTGGGCGGCCCATCTGGTTAGTTTAGCTATCACTGCTGGAAGCCCCTGCGGTTGTTCGGCTGCGTATCTCAAACTAACCCTACCTATTTCATTTTCCTTTCCTGTATCTTTCTATCTATAGGTCGGCTTCGTGCAGATAGATGTTCGCCGTGGGAGATGGATGCTCCTTTAGGTATGCCTTTCCCGGTTGCTTCTTCCCTTATCTGTCTTTTCCATCCAGTGCCCGCACTGCGTCAGAAAATCTTCGTCTTCGATGCAACGCAATAAAGAAGTCTAACTCTTTCTCTCGGCTCATGCGGTCATTGATTCAGTCAGGGGGTCATAGTTCACTAGAAAGCCTACGCCCGTCCATTCCTTGAAAGCTTGATCACGCCCGCCCCCGCCTTTCATCTTGCCCTTGTTACGCAAGACGCCAACAAATCACCCTCTCGCTTAAAGGGCTCTATTCGGTCGGAACCGAAGTCGTCTTGCTTTTAGGTTCTCGAACCTTATCTCTAGGATTCCCTGCATTTCACCAAGTCATCGCCAGCAATCTGCTATTATCCCTTGGGCGAGTTCCTGTCTTTTGTCTTGCCCAAAAACAGTCTCTCATTGGAGAAAAACTATCCCACGGCAAGGCAGTCCAGCTGCTTTCTTTTATCTCGCTTGCCGCGTCTAGCGTCTTTCGGTGCCCCGGGGGTTAGACCGCTTGGGTTAGATTTTTCTAGCAGTCAACGTTCTTCTCCCATTAGACTTGTCAATCCTTTGTTTGCTCTTTTTTTCCTTCTCTCTTCCAGTTATCTCTTTATTTGACAGGGGCGGAGAATACCACTCTCTCAATAACAAGAAAAAAAAAAGCAACAATTCCGTTTCAAATGGTTTGAGCTTGAAGCAACCTGTTATCTATCGATAGGCGAGACTGCTATTGGCTGCTTCGCCCTATCTATTCTATTATGTATGGCCGGCTTGGAGACAGAAGAGGAAGACCATTATCTCTATCCGAGTACGATCAACGCTTCATTCATTCGTTTTTTTCCTTGGGGATAACCATAAGCATTGAGATCAATCACCACACCACCTCTATCATACATACGACATTACACGACGCGAGAGTGCATGGTCAACACACACCCTACAGCGCCTCACGTTCTGCTTGCAGCCAATACAACCACAACCTAACTTGCACGATATTAAACAAGCGAAGCTACTGGTAATCGCGGGGGGACGGCATCCTCCTATACTATAATAGTTAGCAGTAAAAAACAACCGCTTCGGGGAAAGGTCTTTGACCATAAAAAAAAGGAATTCGCTTAACTTAGGCCTTCGGAACAAAGGTTATTCTTTTCATGCTGAAGACGACCCGTGGTGTGTGTGTGTCGTATTCTCTCGTCCCTTTCTCCCTGAACCGTCTGTGACTAGCCTTAGGCTTTCTCAACCAGCTCAGAAATGAGTGTTCAGTCCTTCCCTTCGAATCAAAACACAGCTTGAAAAGAAATTTCCTTTACTGAATCGGAATTCCGCCGAGTCTGAACGGTTTCTCAAGACAGCAGTGTGATGATTTTCTCGCTCAGCAGCTACATCTTTCTCATCAACGTTTTCTTTAGCTAGCTTCAAATTCGGTTCATAAAGGGTTACCAAAGTCTCCGCCAAGTGAAAGGCAAAAAGTTTTTGAATTCCCAGCCAAGGTGAAGGTCCGCAAGGACTCAACCACGGCCACTGCCGGCCGATGACCAGAGTACGGCAGGGATGGTTTGAGAATAATGAGCTCATCGAGCGAAGGCAGGTCGGGTTCCGTTCGCTAGCATATTCCTGGACCAGCTAAGCTACTTCTCCCGATGTCCGAGCTTTAGCGGATGCTAGGGCAGGATATTTCTTCGAGATTAGACTCTCAGGCTATCTTTCCATGGCTGATCGTTGATGACCGGAGATTCCCCAACCCTTGGTCGCTTCCGTAGGTCTATTCTTATTCTCGACGGGATGATGACCGGCTGTACGGGTTAACGAAGTTTATGATCGAATGCTGTAATGGACGGGAGGAGAATTGTGCTTGTGAACATGGGCAGTAGCTCCGGTCCCCTCGAACCCCTATACCAATACACCACGCACCCGGGACAGAAAAAACAGGTCTTCTAAGAGACTGGGAGGTCCGAGCTGTTGGTTCATTAAACAAAGGGAGTGAATGGGAGACCTTCCTGTTCATTGCTATTGGAGTTGTTCGGAGTCCGATCGAAGAATGGAAGATACAGACTGGGAAGGAAAGCTTATACCGTTTGAGACGCATGCCGCGCGATCATACAACTACTCTAACAGGGCCGAGGGAGAGGCGGGAGGAGAAGGAGAGTAAGAAAAAGAAAAGTGAATGGAGGTCCGATTTCACATCTCCTCTGCCCGGGCTGCATTCTTTTTTCTATTTTTGGTTGATCCCCCACTATCAGCGAATAGAATGATCGGTCAAATCCGCCGGACATCAGGACTTGAACCTGTCCCGCCAAGGAGAGATAGACCTGCTGCACTTGCTATTGTTAGTTGGGAAGACTGAATGCGGACATCAAGCAAGACTAAAGGCCGGGCATCAGGCGGTTGTAAGAACGACCATCAAAGCGAGAAGGATTTTTGTGTTGGTCGGATAAATGGATAAAGTAAGAAGCTACGGATAAAGGATTGATTGAGCGAGCTGCCCCTACCACGGATGGAGGAATAAGGAGAGTAGCTTCTGCCATTGCTAATCATCCCGCCTTAGCAGCTTTCTTCCCCGTGGGACTTTGCCACTTTAGATTGAGAGGCTTGCCACTCTTACTAGCAGACAATCATGCTTCGTCATCAAGCTAAACGACTAAAATGACGAATACGGACTAACTATTGAGAACACCCGCCAGCAGCAGCTAGCCGGAAGTGAGCTCTTCCGTTTGAAATGGAAAAATCAAAAACCCTTTGCAACTACATTTCCAACGTTCAGAAGATTCCATTGCCCCTATATGAAATAGTGCCGTTGGGCCTATGGTCAGATCGTGCGCACGGATGCAACCTATCTCCTGAATTAAAGAGAGGGATAGAAAAAGAGAGCTATATGCCACCAGTTCTTCCTTACTGGCCAGGGATCTCATCCCTAAGCGGATGGGAAAGAGGATACTTTGAATTCGGAATTGCCTTCAGGGAAAGGGCCGGGTCGTTAGAACGTATAGAATTCCGACTAGAGCTGTTCGTTCAGATTCATCAATAGCTAGTTCCTCCCTTCTTCTGTGATTCAGGCGATGTTGTGGATGTGGATTCAAAAATCTTGATGCTAGTGCTCTTGTCAGCTCGTCTGTTGTGTCAGTGACAGAAAGACAAGGTTGGTTCCACTCTCACACCACCCCTCAGATCCTGAGAGGCAAACCGAATAGGAGGATGTAAGAGCGCCGAGACTCCACTCATGTCGATCTGAGACGCCAAAAGTGGGATTCACGCTTTTTGTCAACGACCATTGACTGTCTCAGTTGTTGTCTGGATCTCCATTATTGTCCCTAGCATTGAGGAAATCCAACCATGTTAGGGGCTTGAAGAATTCGCTAATCTCCTCGCACACGCAAAGTCAGCTATCAAGTACTGCTTGCTCTCATCCCGCTCTTCCTCTCTCACTCTTGCTTACCTGTCCGTTGCTTCCCTACCTCAAGTCTTGCTTTCGGAAAGAATGGAATGCGAGCCAGCCGGATTCGAGATAGTTAGACCGAGGCTTCTCAGTCGGTTACCACCATCGGTTCCATCAATCAGATCCCTACCTCTTTGACTCCAATTCGATTCGAATCAGCTTCAAAGCCTTAGCCCTGTAGTTTGATTCGCTTGGATAAACGAGTGCGAGTGGAAAGCAGATACGAACCAACAAAGAAAAAAACGATTTTTCTTCCGTCCGTTTCAGGCTCAGCAGCGATTTGATTACGAAGCATGAAAGGCACCAAGTTGTAGCGCCGCAAGCCCCTTAGTCACGCTAGAAAAATCAAAAGCGAGTGCTTCGGGTTCCGAAGCGACAATCCAGCCCAGAAAAAATCTCGTGGATAACATGAGTCACCAAGTCGGATCGATAAGCAAGCTTTTCAGGACTAGCCAGTGAGGTGCAGAAGGAAAGTTCGGCTGATCCAAAAAGGGGATTCCGTGGCAATGAAAGGTTGTTTTGCTTTTGGCTTTCATAAAAGCCAAGTGCAGATTCAATTCCTGCTCCAGCGTGCCGTGATGAGGTCCCCTCTTCTTATTATTCCTCTCCTCAAACTTTCCCCTCTTCTCCGTAAACTGCTGGGCTGGAAACCCACTACTTCGATCTCGTCGACTCAATGAATAAAATGTCTAATCCTCTTGTTTCAAGCCCTCAGGAAGAAAAAAGTAGGTGTTGCGAAGGGGGAGTTCGGCTTGCTCGTCAGTCAAGGCAAGACTTTGGGTTAAAGTACCAAGGGGCCTCTGACCGTCGATCGACTTCCTCAATCTTCATCAAAAAAATTCCACCTCCTTTCGTTCCCCCTATCTCAACAAGGCTTTTTAGTAACAATCAATTGCTTAGTTGTTAAATGTACCGGATATGGAGGCAATACCAATGATATCTCTACTATAGAGTGGTATAATACATGTCATGAAAAAAAGACCTATAGTGAGTGGGTATTGAGGTAATAAATAAAGCAGCTATAGGCGAAAAGAAAGAGCTCTGGACTAGAAGAAGTAGCTTGCTCCTAACACGGAAATACATACCCCAAAATGGATTATTGAATGAGACTTTGCATCCCATACCTCTTTCCTTCCCGTATTTGTTGGTACCCAGAGAATCTTGGGTCAATTCTCCTTTCGTACCCCCGTCACCGTCTGTCGAACAATTAATTTAGGAATTACTCGGTGCCAGATATAGTGATTTTCTTAGGCTGGAGATCCAGACACCAGAGATCCGTCAGTGGGTATTGCATCACATTTGTTGATTCATTGATCTCTTGGAAGAGTTCAAAAGCAAGGTACCCTGACTCGCTGTAGTCTAACTGAACTTTCAAACCTTTTTTCAAGGATTCTTTAGAGACAGTCGATTAAGCATACTGCGGTCACTGCGATGGTCACAAGCTCTCACTGAAAGGATCGGAACACACAACAGTAGGCCCAGGCTTAGGGCGCATGATCTCATTGACCACTCATGCTCATCTCGATAAGAAGACTAGACTCCGCTGGGGTACGGCAGCTGATAGCTAGCTTAGCCTTCTCGGCTAGTCTCCCCTGCATTGATCCATTGTGTTAGCCTGGGCATGCTTCAATCGCTTCCGTGCTCCTAGTTGGCCATTGAGGAACGTGATGCCCAGTCAAAGGCCAGTTTGTTTATCGTATTCTAGTACTAGGTCTGGTATCCTTCTTCGCTAGTCTAGGCTCAGGCTATTCAATCATATGAATTTTTTGAGGTTTTTTCTCCTAGGGAAGATTATAGAGTCTTGTCTTATCCGAAAAGGTATCCAAATCGACGGGGGCCAGCTGGGACTATGGATTCTTTTTATTCACATCTCCCTAATCTAGAAGATTAAAAAGTTTGAAGGTTCGTTATCGGGTAAGTCTTCTTCAAGGTCTTCATCTGCTCCGCACCTTACCTTAATCGGCAGCCAATTGACATTCCCTTCGCGGAAAAGAAAGTCTTTGTCTTTCAACTTGGTATCAACGCCTCGGAAGGAAATTGACGTATAATAGGTTGACTGGATAGACCAAGACCTGTCTCGCAAGCTGTGGACTCAGGCCTTCCTCCTGTTAGTCGCTCGCCCCTGCCTCTCTTCTAGTTGCAGTTTGCCCGAAGTCCCGCTAAGGCTATTTTCGAGCTCACTTTAAGAATTGAGTCTTTCCTGATTCTATTTAGATAGATAGATTTCATTTCGAATGTAGGTCTTGTCTGAGTCATCTAAGAAAAATTTCCGCTCCCAGCGTACGATCTAATGGACCCAGGAAAGTCTTTTTCTCACCTTCCTTATGTTATGATTGAAAGGTGTGGTTCTGCAAGGTTCGTTGGATGGCGGAATCACCTTAGCTGTAGGGGGGAGAGAGATCAACCCCTGTTGTTTGCGCTACTTTCTTTTTCTCGAGCTCATCCTTTACCGGGATACTTCACTTATTATTTATATAGATATAGTAGCGGACATTGGAAGAGATGGAGCCTGAGATTTCCCTTCCAGCTGCGGGAGATAACCGAATAAAAAGAGCTCAACTACAGTCATTGATCCCAGTGGGAAGTGGGAAATCTCCTTCATTAACTAAAAGTACTACATCTACATCTGGCTTCTCCTTCCTTGATACAGTACAGCTAATAGCAATTTCAAAAAAAGACAAGACATACCTTATCTAATGAATGGCATGCTTGAAGTCCCTCTCATTGCCAAGTGTATCCGATATGCCTTTCTTGCCATTACCAGCCTTGGTTGAATAGACGACCAATGCTGCCTGCTCGACCAAGCCTAGCCAAAGACGTTGCCTCAGCCAAGGACCTTTTCGGATGGTGTTGGCAAAGCAGCTGCCTACTGTTTGTTATTGGTAAATGTAGACGACCCGAAAGAAGAGCTATCGTCGTGGACAGATAGACCACTTACCATAAGAAAAATAGAATTCTTATGATGAAAATCATAGGGAAATCACCAATAGGCGTACCAAAAGACGAATTATAGCACTCAAAATTGCTCTCTCGATAGAAAGAAGGATTTCGGAAGAAGGCATTCGGATCATTATCGGTAGGCGCCTTACCAATGAACTACTTACCTGGACTAGAGGGAGACTAAAGACATCTTTCTTACTTTAAGAGAATTGGTAGGATGCTTTTTCCTCCTTTCCCGAAGCAAGTAATTCATCTAGGGCAGCTCTCTCAGTTGGTTAGCTAGTGTCATTGGCCTTCGGCTTCTGGCTTTCAGACAAGTAGCTAAGTCGTCTTAATCCAGCGACGAAAACTCCTGAACTGCGCTAGGAGAAGCGCTCAATCCCGTCGCTTCGTCGCTCAGTCCGTTGCTTCTTCCCTAGGAACCTGTTTCGGCTTGAGCTTAAGATTCGGCTACTTCAAATGCCCCTCTTCCCCTTGCTTTGGAATCGAATCATCAGTCCTTCCCCGCCTTTGAGAAGGGGGTTATCTTCGTGGAGTATGCAAGCTCTTATTAATTACGCTTTTGTTCATCCTTACGAACGAACCGATCAAGCTATGAATGACGTCGACCATAGCGGAGGAGGAATGGTTAGCCTATCCCTCGGTATTGGGTCAAGATGCGAAACTTGGAAGAGTAGGGGTCAACCTTAGTTTAATGCTCAGGGTGGAACCTTATATACAACTAACTGAATCAATCTAAAGTGAAATCCTCACCTTCGGAGCGGGAGAGCTTCGAATCAGCCTTAGTTTAGTAGAGAGCAATGGCAGAGATATAGTAGGAGTTCAGCCTTAGACATTTTTTGGTATGAAAATCTTCATCGTACCCAGCCGGGCCCGCAGGTCTTTCGCTGAACCACCTAAGGCAGCGACGAGGACGCAACGGTTGGCCGCCTGATGAGCCTCACTCTCTTTGAGAAATGATGTGCGCTACACCGCTAGCCTTATTCCATACAGCCATCGGAATATCTGCTTACCAGGGCAGATGCCCCTTTCTTCTTTTAAGTTTAATAAGATTCGGGATTTTGAACTAAAGCGGAGACTTCAGAACTTTGGATTTGAATAAAAAACTACGTCCCCATCGTCTTTAGGCCTTAGCTCCAAGATCTCAGTTTGCATCAGGATTTCAGTTCTCACCAGGATCTACTTGTTTAGCCGCATACCACATCAAAATATGGTGTGATAAAGAGAAGAGAGTGGTGGCTTTACCGCTTTCTACAACTAGCCATTGGTCTACGATGAGCTCTTTACGTGAACTACTGAGGAAGGACCACCCTTTCCATATGGATTCTACCGTTGGACTTCTTCCATAGGTTCACGGTCACCAATAGCCTATTATCTTTGACGGTGATCAAAGATCATCATGGACCTACGCATGTCCAGCACGGACCTGCCCGCTAACCTACTTCTCATATAGGGTTCCAAGGTCAACAAGAGAAGGAGATAGATCATCGGCAGAGGGAAAAGAAAGATGTCAATGATAAATGGATTCATTCATTCGTAGGCAGGATCTACTGTAACTGAATCTTTTTTTTTACATAATAAATGATGTTCTTCGATGCGCAGCAAGTATACATAGACCCAGTCTCTTTTCGGGTCTCTCTTTCATGGCATGCTCTTAGAGCAGGATAATTTTTTGCTCTATTTCTTTACAGGATTATCTGTAACAAAGCCTGACTTATTTTTCTATTATGCTATTCGATCGATTTTGGCTGCTGCATGTCTGTCGATGGGCAAGTCTTCTGGATTCAGTTCTTACTTATTGGGTGGGAATCTTCCTGATAGCATGCCCCGATAAATGCCTAAATGTACATATTTTTATACGTATTGATCTTGTATTATTTGTGTATATCATAATGATTTGATACCCGCTTTAAGTATAAATTTGTTCTTTTGGTGTTGTAGATCACAAATGTGACGAATGTATCTCAAAAATGCAAATTGGACGAATTCAACACCAAAAACGAGATTTTTGGGGTGTTAGCACTCAGAAAGGCATATCTCTACCGTGAGCTCCACGGGGTACAAGCGCCCACATGGGTGCCCGTGAGGTTTTGCTGGAATTTCACAAGTCTCACTACTGTAGCAAAAATGAGTGTAGCTGAGTGCTGTAGCATGACACATTTTCTTGGCAAAACGCTAGTGAGCTTCACGGGCTCCATGCGCCAGCATGGAGCCCGTATGGACCTGACGAGATATAAAATGGGGCTGATTTTCTAGGGCAAATGGGAGCTTTTGGAGGGGCAGTTTTTTCTCTTGGGCCTCTTAGGCCACCGCCCTCTCTTCCCGCCAGCGATCTACTATGCAAGACTTCACCAAGAGGGAGGCAAGTTTTGGAGGAGAAGATTGGGACAAGATCCTAGGCATCAAAGGCATCATTTGAGGGGAGATCTCTTCAAATCTTCAAGATCTTCACCATCCAAGGGGATCTAAAGCTAGAGGAAGTAGTTCTTACTTCTTTTCTTGTTTATTTGTTCCTTGGATTTGTATGAGTAGTCCTCTTTCATGAGGCACTAACTTATTTGAGATTTGGATATGATGAAATCTAAGGTTGATTGTTTGTAATTTGGATGATCATCTTTATTGATGTATTGTTGGATGTTGTATTTCTTTTTATGGAATCTTGTAGTTTGTGGTTCAAGCCTTGTGTACTTTGATTTGTTGATTTGCATGAGAACTCTGTATTTCAACTCCTAGGTTGTACTTGGTTGCGTGACCATCGCCCTTGGCAGGGATCCATGTACAAATACACCGTGACCATTGGGTATATTGTACCCCTCCAGCAATTAGGGTTGGACCTGGTTTAATTATCGACCCTGATTAGAGATTTCCCTAAGTGTAATGCAATCATATGAGGATTTGGGCGAGGCGATTCGACCCAATACTTGCATGGGATTAGGGGTTCAATTGCTCATGACAATCGGGTTGAGCCAATTTAGGATTCTCTTGGCCCAACTACCATCTAGCATTTCATTCTAAATTCAGGACCTAATGACAACCCTAGGGGGATTCGTTGTCTAAATCACTGCTTTCAATGTTTGATTCTCCCTGGAGTTCGTATTGTGTGTAGCAGTACCCCGGATTTCATGGTTGTTAATTCTTTCTCTTTTTATAATTACTATTTATCTTTTGGAGTGTTAGGCTAGGAAATAGACAAAAGGGAAGTAATAGTAGCTTCTTGGGCCCTGGGAATACGACCCTCTCGTGCTCGCACGAGAGGTATTACTTGGCGACATGTGCGCTATGGATCTCACATCAAGTTTTTGGCGCCGTTGCCAAGGACACAAGGAATACTAGGAAAACCTGTAGTCTATTGCTCTAGTCATTTATCTTTGTTGTTGTAAATATCCATCTTTGTATGTGTCTTTTACCATGTTGTGCATATTTATTTATTTTGTTTTTTTATCTTTTCTTTGGTAGGTTACTGTTGTTAGTGTTATTCTTTTTTATTACACAGGGCCATGGACTTCGAAGAAAAGCTGTTGGCCGCTAAAATGTATGCACTTGAGAAGCAAATGGATGAATTTTATGCCAATAAAGCATGCCAAAGAAAACAGTACACTGATGTTTATAATCCTTATTGGGGAGCACACCTGCATTCTTCGGCAAATCATCATACTCAACAATGGGAGTACCCTCCCCTCAATATTCATGGCATTATCATCCTCCAGTTGTTCATACTAAGCCACTTAAAAAATGGGGATTCAATACGCAAGATGTGTTCACAAGATTCATGATGCAAACTGATGCTGAATTTAAAGCCATGAATACTGCAATTTTTAATGCCCAATCATCTTTTCAAGATGTGGAGAGCATGATTGGAGAGTATTCCAAAGAATCGGCTAAATTGCCACCATCTATGGAAGTCTTATCCGAGAATAGCACAAGGAATGATGAGGATAATAGTAAAATTGAGGTGGAAACTAATATTGAGTTATTGGAGACTGAAGAAGCAAATGATGTACCATTAATACCTCTTGAACAAATGGTCGAAGTTTCACCCCATGATATAATTGAAGAAGAAAGAGGAGAGGATGGCATCATTGCCATGGAAGCATGTGAGGACGTAGAAGAAACTCCATCGACCACATTTGTAGATGCTACTTGCCTCAACATAGATTTCTCAATCCATCCATCAATTTTAGTCAAGTGCAAAAACAAAATTCCGGGAATTGTATTCGAAGATGTGGGTAGGAAGCGAAGATCATCATTGAACCACCCTATGCTGGGCTTGGACAATTCCCAACCAAAGATATTTACTTGGCAGCCGAAGCAAACTTTGTGGGCCATTGAAGTTCATCACAACATGGTTGAGAGAAAAATTATGGATAGGATGTTGAAGCCTCCAATTAATCCACCTATGCAAAGCTTG
This sequence comes from Dioscorea cayenensis subsp. rotundata, assembly GCF_009730915.1. Lineage (NCBI taxonomy): Eukaryota > Viridiplantae > Streptophyta > Magnoliopsida > Dioscoreales > Dioscoreaceae > Dioscorea > Dioscorea cayenensis. Next base: position 8,028,306 of record NC_052490.1, read on the forward strand.
ACAAGTTCTCAACCAAAATTGTTCCCTTGGAGGCCCAAACAACACTTATGTGTAGTTCATGGCAATTTGACGTTGGTCGAGGAAGAAAATTTGGGTAGGAGGTTGAAACCATCCAAGGACCGACCCATGCCAACCTTGAATAATTCTCGAACGAACCTTTTTCCATGGAAGCCCAAGCAACTAAAACCCAAGTCCTATATTTTTTTTTTTCAGAATGTCACATAAATTTCTGTTGTGAATCAAAAACCTAATCCTATTATTTCTTCTCGAAAATGTTTTCTAGTTTTGAATAGAAAAAAACTAAATCCCACTTTTTAATGTCTCAAATTTTTGTAATCATAACCCTAACCTTATGTTTTTCTTATGAGAATGTCTGCTATTTTTCGAATCAAAAACAATAATCCTTTATTTTTCTTTTTGTTAATGAAGCCATTCAACATTCTCTTGATTTTTGATGATACTTTTGTATTTTTTTCTTGACACTATAAATGAGTTAATTGATGAATACATGCAGGAAATGATGAATCAAGATCTATATGAAGGATTGCTAGACCAAGGAGTGGAGAACAAAAAAGTTTGACACTTGGTCTATAGGACAAGTTGCAACCTACCCCAGGGATCATGAAATGGATGGTCCAAAAGATGAAGCGAGCAAGGATAAATCACTAGAAATACCCGAAGGATAAAGGGGATGTGAAAGAATGGAGTAAGGGTGACGTACCCTTATGTGGTAACATGCTCGAAAACTCCCACTCTACCTTGAAAAGATTATGTTCATCATGCTTTAAAGTTATGGGTAAGAGAAAAACCTTCATCTATGAGCCCCCATGAGGTAAGATTAGGTACGTTAAGCTTAGTAACGTTAAACAACCGCTTCATGGGAGGCAACCCAAGTCTTTACTATTTTCTAGGTTTTAGTTTAGTGCTTGCATGAATTAGTGCTTGAGTGTTGGTGTCTTAGTCTTTTACATGCTTTTGTTGTGATTTTCTTGTGGATTATTGGTGTTTTCGTATACCTAATTGTGATTGGTGAAGTTTCTTGGTCGTTTGAGCATGTTTATGCATGATTCTCTGGTCAGATTTTTTTCCAATGTCTAGTCAAGCTCTGAGTATATATGAGTACTACGAAATTTTTTTGGAAGAGTCTGTAAAGTTTTGTAAGTTATCCAGAGAAGACACATGGCATGGGTAATTTCCACATAGGCGTGTGTCTCCGCTCAGAGCTCATCCGAGAGGACACAAGGGCGTGTGTCTGCCCCTGTGAATGACCTTGTGATGGTCACACACCAATGGGTAATTTCCACACGAATGTGTGTTTCTCCTCAGCGTTCCGAGCTTTATCCCGAGAAGACACAAGGGCGTGTGCCTACCCCGTGGATGACCGTGTAAATTACACACAGTGGGGTAATTTCCACAAGCCCGTGTGAAACTTTCCAGAGACTTATTCTCCATCCCAAGAAGACACAGGGGAGTGTGAGTGCCCTTATGAGTACCCCTGTAAAGATCCACATTCTCGTGTGGAATTTCCATAGGGCCGTGTGGAACACTTAGCCAAATTTCTGTAGTTGACAGAGAAGCCACAGTGTCGTGTGGATGCCCCTATGGATCAGGCACATGGGCATGGGGAATTTCCATACGGCCATGCGGATGCATTCAGAGGCAAGTTATGGTATCCCAAGAGCACACAGGGGCGTGGGAATGCCCCATGTGAAACTCCACTGTGGAGTCACACGGCGTGGCCAATTTCTATAGGCCCATGTGGATGTATCGAATACCAAGAGGTGCGGCTTTTCTTTAAAATCTACTCACATTTCTTTGTCTCTTCACTCCAAAACACTCAGAGAACACGTCCTTGCACTCACCTGATTTCTCACTGTCGATTTAGAGGGGTTTCATAGGAGTTTTTCAGCCGTTTTCGAGTATTTCATCTTCATCTTGTTGGTAAACCCTCATTCCCTCTTTTCTTTCGCCATGCTTGATTTAATTCAATGAAAGCTGATGATTGTTACTTTGTTTGCATACTTAAATGGTTGCTGCATGTTTTAGAGTGAGTTTTGAGCAAATTTTTGATGTGTTTGTGGATTTTTTCATAGTGACCGTGCGTCTTTTACGCCCCGTGGTTCCACACTACCGTGTTGATTTCTGCAGTATTGAATCATTGAGTTCCTTTGATCGATTCTTCTTGAATTCATGCAGATATATCCCCCAGATCTAGGAAGCAGGATGACAAGCATCCATGTGAGCATTCTCAAAACAATATTCTTAGGTTTTCTTTCGGCAATGTCTCATTTTTTAAATCAAAACCCTAATCCTATATTTTTTTTTATGAATGCCTAATAGTTTTCATTTACACCCCTAATCTTATGTTTTTCTTTTCAGAATGCCTGCTATTTTTTAGTCAACACCCAAAATCAATGCTTTGTTTTGGAAATGCCCCCTATTTTTTTAGCAATGAATCAAAACCCTAATTCTTTGTTTTTTTATAATTATGCCTCCTATTTTCCAATCAAAACACTAGTCCTATGTTTTCATTTTACAATGTCTCATACTTTTCAATCAAAACACTAATAAAAACATGATTTCCTATATTTTTTTCGGAATGTCTCCAATTTTTGAATTAAAACACTAATCCTAAGTTTTATTTTTGAAACATCTCATACTTTTCAATCAAAATCTTAATCCTATGTTGTCTTTTTGAAATGTCTACTATGTTTTAATCAAAATGGTAACCCTACATTTTCTTACAGTAATGTCTCCTATTTTTCATTCAAAACCCTTATCCTAAGTTTTCCTATAGGAATGTATCCTATTTTTAATGAAAACCCTAATCGCTTTTTTCCGAATGCTTGAAATTTTTGAATCAAAAACTCTAATCCTATATTTTTCTTTTTTCAAAATGTGTCCTATTTCTCGGCTTTCAAATCAAAAACCCTAATCTTTTTCTTTTCGAATGTCATATTTTTTTAAAATCAAAAACCCTAAACCTATCTTTTGTTTTGGGAATCTCTGCAAATGTTTTGATTTAATAATTTTTGAATAAAAATCCTAATCTTATGTTTTCTTTTCGGGATGTGTCCAATTTTTAAATCAAAAAAATCTAATCTTATATGTTTTTGTTTTTGAGAATGCCTACTATTTTTTTAATCAAAAACAATAATCGTAGGTTTTCTTCTCATAATGTCTCATATTTTTCTTTTTGGAATGCCTCTTATTTTTCTTATATTTACTTTTTGGGAATGTTTGTGATTTTTTTAAATCAAAACAAAAAAATCCTATGTTTTATTTTGTTAATGACTAATTTGTTTCAATCAGAACCCTAATCCTATGTTTTGTTTTCAGAATGACTCCTCCTTGTGAATCAAAACCCTGATCCTACATTTTTCTTTCGGGAGTGTTTGATAATCTTTAGTCAAAACCATAAACCTATGTTTTTTTATTGTTGGAAATGTCCCCTATTTTTTTCGCTTTTTTAATTAAAACCATAATACAATGTTTTTTTAATAGTAATGCCTACTATTTTTTCAATCAAAACTATAAACCCTATGATTTCTTTTTGGATATGGCTCATGTTATTCAATCAAAACCCTAATCCTTGGTTTTTTGAAATGCCTCCATTTTTTAAAAATCCTAATCCAATGTTTTATTTTTTGGGAATGTCTCCTATTTTTTAATTAAAACACCAATTGTATGTTTTCTTTTGTAAATGTCTCATATTTTTTTCAATTAAAAAAACCTAACTATATGTTTTTCTTGTTGGAATGTCTCACGATTTTTCTATGAAAAACCTAATACTATGTTTTCTTATAGTAATATCTCCTATTTTTCATTGATAACCCTAATCCTATGTTTCTTTATAGTAATGTCCCCTATTTTTTTCTATCGAAACCCAAATTTTATGTTTTTTATATATGAATGTCTCCTATTTTTACAATACATAATCCTTTTTCATTTTGCAATGTCTGTTATTTTTGAATCAAAACCGTTATCCTATGTTTTCTTTTCAAAATGTGGCCTATTTTTCAATTTTAAATCAAAACCATAATCCTTTGTTTTCTGTTCGAATGTCTCATTTTTTTAATCAAAACAATAATCCTATATTTTGTTTTCGGAATCTCTAGCTATGTTTTCTTTTCATAATGCCTCATATTTTTGAATGAAAATAGTTGTCCTATTTTTATTTTTCTGAATGCCTCTTTATTTTTGAATCAAAACACTAATCATTTATTTACTTTTTCCAATGTCTAAAATATTTTAATCAAAACACGAATCATATGTTATTGTTTCATAATGTCTCATACTTTTTAATCAAAACCATAATTTTCTATTTTTGAATCAAGACAATAATCCAATGTTTTCTTTTCTTAATTTCTGATATTTTTCAATCAAAACCCTAATCCTATTTTTTTCGGAATGGTTGCTATTTTTTTGAAACAAAAGCCGTAATTCTATGTTTTTCTTTTTGGGCATGTCCGCTATTTTTGAATCAAAAATCGAATCCCAATTTTTCTTTTACGGAATGTCTACTATTTTTATATCAAAGGCCTAATGCTATGTTTTTCTTATATTAATGCCTCCGTATTTTTTTCATTGAAAAACGCTAAACCTATGTCTTCTTATAGTAATATCTACTACTTTTCCATCAAAAACTCTAATCCTATATTTCCTTTTGAATTGTCTACTATTTTTTAATCAAAACCCTAATTCAATGTTTTCATATAATAATGTCTCGTATTTTTCAATAAAAACCTTAATCTTATGTTTTCTTATAGTAATGTCTCTTATTTTTCAGTGAAGCCCTCATCCTATGTTTATTTTCCAAGGAATGGCTACTATATTTGAATCAAAATGCTAATTCTATATTTTAGTTTTTTGGAATGTGTCCTAACTTTCAATGATAATCCGAATCCTATGTTTTCTTTTTTAATGTTTCTTATTTATTAGTTTTGATTCAAAACCTTAACCTATCTTTTCTTTTCAGATTGTCTATTTTTTTATCAATAAAAACCTAATCCTTTTTTTTTCTTTTCCGCATGTCTGCTATTTTCAAATTAAAACCATAATCTTATGTTTTGTTATAGTAATGTCTTCTATTTATCATTCAAAACCCTAATCCTATGTTTTCTAATAGTAATGTCTCGTATTTTCTAATCAAACCGTAATCCTATTTATTATTTTTCAAATGTCACATATTTTATAATGAAAACCCTAATCCTATATTTTCTTTAATGAATGTCTTCTATTTTTTAATCAAAACTCTAATAATATGTTTCCTTATAGCAATGTCTCCTATTTTTCAATAAAAACTTGAATCCTATGGTTTTTTCCAGAATGTCTCCTATTTTTTAATTCTCAGTAAAACCCAAATCCTTTGTTTCTCTTTAAAATATTTCCTATTTATTACACAAAACCCTAATCCTTTCTTTTCTTTTTAGAATATCTACTTTTTTTGAGTCAAAACCCTAATACGATATTTTCTTACAGTAATGTGTCCTATTTTTCAATCAAAACCTAATCCCTATATTTTTCTTTTTTAGAAATTTCTCATAGTTATCAATCAAAAACACTAATCTTGTGTTTTCTTTTTAGAATGTTCTACAATTTGTTTAATCAAAAACACTAATCTTATGTTTTTTCTTTTCAATGTTTGCTCTTTTTAATTAAAAACAAGAATCAGTATTATTTCATTTCGAATGTCTACTATTTTTGAATAAAAATAATAATCCTATGTTTTCATTTAGTAATATATGATCTTTTCCAATCAATACCTCAATTCTATTTTTTCTCTTTCAGGAGAGTCTGCTATTTTTACACAAAAACCCTAATCCTATGTTTTCTTTTATGAGATGTCCGATATGTTTTAATCAAAACCCTAATCTTATGTTTTCTTATAGTAATATCTCTCCTTTTTTAACCAAAACTCAAATACTATGTTTTCTTTTCAAAATGTCTCATATTTTTCAAGAAATCCCCTAATCTTGTGTTTTTCTTCTCGAAGGCCACTATTTAGAAATAGAAACCTAATCCCATGTTTTCCTTATAGTAATGTCTCCTATTTTTTTCAATCAAAACCCTAATCCTTTGTTTTTCTTTTTGGAATGTCCCATATTTTTCAATCAACACACTAATCCTATGTTTTCTTTTCGAAATGTCTCATATTTTCAATCAACACACTAATCCTATGTTTCTTTTGCGAATGTCTACAATTTTTGTATCAAAAACCCTAGTCCTATATTTTTATTATAGTAAGATGTCCTATTTTTCATTTAAAATACTAATCCTATATTTTCTTATAGTAATGTCAATCAAACTCAAATCCTGTATTTTCTTTTTGGAATGGATACTATGTTTGAATACAAACTCTAATCCTATGTTTTCTTTTCGTAATATCTCCTATTATTTATTGAAAACCCTCATCCTATGTTTTGTTTTGGGAATGTATCCAGTGTTTTCTTTTCAAAATATCTTTTATATTTCAATCAATACCCTAATCTTATATATTTTTTTTCATAATGTCTACTATTTTTGAATCAAAACATTAATCTTATTGTTTTTATAGTAATGCCTCCTATTTTTGAATGAAAAATCCTAATCATATATTTTCATTTCAAAATGCCTACTATATTTGAATCCTAACTATAGTCCTTTGTGTTTCTTTCTAGAATGTAACCCTAATTAACAAAACAAAAACTTGAAAAATATGTGTTTCTTTTGTTAATATCTCTTATTTATCAGTTTTGAATCAAAACCCTAACCTACGTTTTATTTTCGGAATGCCTCCTGTTTTTAAATGTCTCATATTCAATTGGAGACTTTCCCCTATTGTTTCTATAATGTCTCATTATGTCTTATATTTGTTGATCAAAATGCTAATGTTATGTTTTCTTCTTAGAATGTCCCCTATTTTTCAATAAAAATATAGGATAAATGTTTTGATTGAAAAAAATATGAGACATTTCACTATAGGATGAGGATTAATCAAAACCCTAATCCTAACTTTTTTTCAGAATGCCTCCGATTTTCTAATCAAAACCCTAATCTTATGTGTTCTTTTAGGAATGTTTGCCATTTTTTTATTCAAAACCCTAATCTCATGTTTTATTTTGGGAATGCATGCTATTTTTGATTCAAACCCCAAATCCTATATTTTATTTTCTATAATGGCTCATATTTTTTTAATCGAACCCCTAATCCTATGTTTTAGTAATAACTACTATATTTCAATCAAAACCATAATCTTATGTTTTCTTTCCGAATGACTCACTATAATTGAATGAAAACCATCATTCTATGTTTTCAGTTTGAATGTCACCCTATTTTTACAAAACAAAACTCTAAATTCTATGTTTTCTTTTCTTAATATCTCCTATATTCAAATAAAAAAAATAACCCTTTCTTTTTCTTTTTAGAATGTCTGATATTTTGGAATCAAACCCCCAATCTTATGTTTTCTTTTCATGTATCTTATTTTTAGGTTTGAACCAAAACCCTAATCCTTTGTTGTCTTTTTGGAATGTCTCATTTTTGTAAATCAAAATCCTAATCCTATCTTTTGTTTTGGTAATGGGACTCAAATTTTTAATCACAACACTAATCCTATATTTTCTCTTTCAATGCCACCTATTTTTCAATCAAAACCTTAATCCTATGTGTTCTTTTTCCGAATGTGTACTAGATTTTTAATCAAAACCCGAAATCCTATGTTTTCTTATAGTAATGTGTCCTATTATTCAATCAAAACTCCAATCCTTTGTTTTCATTTCGGAATGCCTACAATATTTTAATCAAAACCCTAATTCTATGTATTTATTTCGGAATGCCTCCTATTTTTCAATGAAAACCATGATCCTATGTTTTCTTTAGAAAATGTCCCATATTATTTTTAGTTATAACCCTAATCCTATGCTTTATTATAGTAATGTCTCCTATTTTTTAATCAAAACCCTAATATAATGTTGTCTATTTGAAATGCCCCATAGTTTGAAATCAATACCCTAATCCTATGTTTTATTTTCAAAAAGTGAAATATTTTTCAATCAAGGCCCTAATCCTATTTTTTCATATAGTAGTGTCTCCCATTTTTCAAAAAAAAGCTATAATACTATGTTTTATTATAGTAATGTCTCCCATTTTCAATCAAAACACTAGTCCTATATTTTCTTATAGTGATGTCTCCTATTTTTCAATAAAAACCCTAATCCTATGTTTTCTTTTTCAAAAATGTCTCACTGTGTTTGAATCACAACCCTAGTTCTTAAATGTCCCTATTTTTTTCAAACAAAAGCTCTAATTCTCAGAATGTATCGCTTTTTGAAACAAAGCCCTAATTCTATGTTTTCTTTTTCGGAATGTGTCTTATTCTTGAGTTTTGAATCAAAACCGTAATCCTGTAATGTCTCATAATCAAACCCCTATTCGTTTGTTTTCTTTTTCAGAATGTCTCGTATTTTTTGAATAAAAGTCTTGAGTGTATGTTTTCTTATCCGAATGTCTCTCGCTTTTGAGTTAAAATATTAATCCCATGTCAAAATGTCTCCTATTTTTCAATTAAAACACTAATTCTATGTTTTCTCTTTGGAATTTCTACCATTTATTAGTTTTCAATCAAAACCCTATTTTTTATTTCCGAAATGTCTCCTCTCTCTTATTTTCATGTTTTGAAACAAAACGCCAATCCTATGTCTTACTTTCGGAATGTCTCACATTTTTTTATTTTTCCATCAAAACCCTAATTGTACGTTTTCTTTTTAGAACGTCTCCTATTTTTTAATCAAAACTATAATCCAATATTTTCTATTCGTAATATCTCCTATTTTTAAATCAAAGCTCTAATACTATGTTTTCATTTTTGAATGTCTCCTATTTTTCAGATTTGAATAAAAACCCTTATTGTATATGTTCTTTTCGTAATGTCTGTTATTTATCATTTAAAACACTAATCCTATGTTTTCTTTTGAAAATGTCTACTATTTTTTAATCAAAACCCTAATCCAATGTGGGGATGTTTCCTTTTTTGGAAACAAAACCCGTTCCTGTGTTTTCTTTTCTTAGCATCTCCTATTTATCAGTTTTTAATCTAATACCTAATCCTATATTGTCTTATAATAATGCATCCTTATTTTCAATTAAAACCATTATCCTATGTTTTTTTTCCGAATGCCTACTATATTTGAATAAAAAATACTATATTTTATAAAAAAAAATATCCCCTATTTCTTTGTTTTGATTAAAAAATGAAAATTAAGGGACATTTCCAAAACAAAAGATAGGATTAGGATTTTAATTCAAAAATAGGAACGGCTCCTATTAGGATTAGTGTTTTGATTATGAAGACATTTTCAGAAGAAAAGCTAATAAGATCGCTACTAAATAGAAGACATTATGAAAACATTACTATTATTTTGGAATAAAAAATTGGAGACATTACTATAAGAAACGATGAGTTGGGTATTGATTCAATTGATAAAATAGGAGCTCATTCAGAAAAAGAAAAAATCGAGAAGGTATTCGAAAGAAAAACCATAGGACTAGGGTTTTTATTCAAAATTATTAGATATTCAAAAAATAATAATCAGATTTGGTTTTTGATTATAAATTGGCAGAGATTCCCAAAACAAAAGATAGGAATAGGGTTTTATTAAAAAAAAGAGACATTCCTAAGAAAAATAAATCATTAGGGGTTTGATTGCACAAGTGGTGTAGTAGGGTTTTGATTTGAAAATGTTGATAATCGTGTTTTTCTTTTCAGAATGCACTATTATTATTGAATCAAACATAATCCTATGTTTTGTTTCGGAATTGTTTGCTACAGCTTTGGGATCGAAAACGACTAATCGTATCTTTTGTTGATAATGTATCCTATCTTTCAGTCAAAACAGCAATCTATCGTTCACTTTTCTTAATGCCCTCGTCTTTATTAGTTTTAAATCAAAACCCTAAACTAGGTTTTGTTTGAGATTATCTACTATTTTCTCAAAACCAAAAACCAAATCCTTTTCTTTTTATTTTGGAATGTTCGCTATTGTTTTAATCGAGCACTAAATGTTTTGTTTTCTTATAGTAATGTCTCATATAATAAAACACTACTAATATGTTTCCTACTTTTTAATCTAAACCCCTAATCCTTTTTCTCTTTTCAGAATGTCTACTATATTTGAACAAAAACACTAATCCTATATTTTTCTTATAGTAATAGCTTTATGTTTATACTCAAAACCCTAATCCCTTCATTTCTTTTTCGACATGCCTCATATTTTTAATTTAAAAATGCTAATTATATGTTTTTCATTTAAACTATTTGTTAATCAAAACCCTAATCCTATGTTTTCTCATAATAATGTCTCCTATTTTTCATTCAAAACCCTAATCCTATGTTTTCTCATAATAATGTCTCCTATTTTTCATTCAAAACCCTAATCCTATGTTTTCTTATTGTAATATCTTCTATTTTTCGTTCAAAATAATAATATTATGTTTTCTTTCCGAAGCGTGACATATTTTTCAATCAAACATTAATTCTTTGCTTTCTTCAGAATGTCTACTATATTTGAATCAAAACCATAATATTATGTTTTCTTATAGTAATGTCTGCTATTTTTCAATCAAAACCCTAATCCAAATCTTTTGTTTTCTTTTATTTTGGTAATGTCTAGTGTTTTTGAATAAAAATTCTAATCCTATGTTCTCTTTTCGTATTGCTTCCTATATTTTAATTCAAACCTTAATCTTATGTTTTCTTTAACAAATGCCTATTAATTTCTTATCAAAACCATAATCTTATGTTTTCTTTTAAAATGTCAAATATTTTTGGTTTTTATTCAAAACCCTAATCCTATGTCATACTAAAGTATTGACTCGTATTTTTCAATCAAAAACTTTTAATCCTATGTTTCTTTTTCAAAATGTCTCTATATTTTTAAAATCAAACCTAAATCCTATGTTTTCTTTTTATATTGCCTCCTATTTTTTGGTAAAACTCATAATCCTATGTTTTCTTTTCGGAATGCCTCTTATATTTGAATCAAAACACATATATTATGTTTTCTTTTGAATGTCACGATTTTTAATTAAAACAATAATCATATGTTTTCTTTTAGTAATGTCTCATATTTCTAATTCAAAACTATAATATAGTAATGGCACCTATTTTAAATTAAAAACCCTCAAACCTTATGGTTTCTATTTGGGCATGTTTGTAATTTTTAGAATCAACACAATAATCCTATGTTTACTAGAATGTCTCCAATTTTTAAATAAAAACCCTATACTATGTCACAATGTCTCCAATTTTTCAATCAAAATACTAATAATATCCTGAATGTCTCATATTTATAGATTTTCAATCAACACCCCAATCTTTATGTTTATCTTTTTTACCTCTTTTGATTTTTCAATCAAAACCCTAATCCTACTGGAATGTCTCTATTTTTAGTTTTGAAATTAAAACCCGTAATCCTTTTGTCGTCTTTTCAAAATGTCTCCTATTTATCCTGCAAAAAATAATATATACAAATACATTAGTGAATATTTGGAAATCAATTTTAAAAAAATTTGATAAATAAATAATAAAAATTTTAAAAATTTTAAAAATTCTTAAAAATAATAACTAATTAAAATGATGTTAGCATGAATCTCAAAAGAAATAGCTTTTCAAATATTATAATAAAGCTAAAGCTTCAATCCTTCGAATTGTGTTTAAATTTTTTATGGTGGCATCTTATTTACAAAAATAAAATATACAAATACAATAGTGAATATCCAAATCATTTTAGAAAGGAGTGATTAATAAATAATAAATTTTAAATTTTAAAATTGTAATTAGACGATTTTATAAAAATCTTACTAATCAATAGGATTATTATCACTATAATGAAATTGAGATGTAGTTAATGGAGAACAAGGACTACTCTAGTATCTACAACCCAAGATACTTTTTATATTTAACAAACTCAATATAATATAACAATAAAAATTTAAATTAAATTAATATAGACATATATGATATATTAAAAATCAATAATATAGTAATTTGAATCATAAAAAACTATGTGGAGGATATACATAGTTGCATAAAAAGAATACAAATACAAAATGTTTTTGCATTTAAATGGAGAATATATGATCAGTATTAGAATAAGAACCTTTAAAAATTTAACTCAAAAACAAAAGGTAATACATAAAACTTCAACAAATCTATCACCCTATGTATAGGTCATAACAATAAAGATAACCCTATAAAAAAATAAAAAAATTATGTATAAAGGGAAAATTACAAAACTTCACAAAAAGTTATGAGTGTCTCATAGCAATAACCTTATAAATAAAAAATAAAAAACAGAGCTAATTCTAAAACTCCAACAAAAACTAAGGTTAAATAAAAAACTAAAGGGAAATCTCAAGGGTTCAAGACTTAGATCCATAACATGACCATCGCATGATATCATGACCTCCCAATCATCATTAGGCCAAGCTCGACAAGGCAAAACATATTTTAAGATCTAACAAAAAATAGATATTTTTGGAGATCTCATCCCTAATTTAATTCGATCTTCTTTTTATAAAAATTATTCTTGATTAATTAAACTTTCTTACTATTTTTATAATAAAAACTAATTAAAAAAATTAATCATCTATCAATCATCCACCAAAATAAAACACAAATTAAATATTTAAATAATATACAAGAAAAAAACAATGCGAAAAAAATACTATGGAATTAAGAAAAATAGAGATACATACTTTTTTCTATAGAGATGAATTTTTAATTTTGGCCTTTTTACATAGTTAGGGTTTCTTTCTTGTCTTATACATCTTGTATATATAGCCACATAGGTTTGGCTCTCATAAAAAGAAATTGTCACCAATTTTTGGCACTTTTGAAATTCAAAATATTGCCGCTTTTTATTTTTTTCTTTAAATACCCTTTTTTTATTTCAAATTATCTTTCATTTTTGAATATATATGTATGTATATATATATATATCATAAGTTAAAATAACGTTTTTAAATATGACATAACAAATTGATCCGATAAAAGTCATATTGAATTATAACATTTGTTACATAGGTCATAATAAGCGTCTTAATAAATAATATTATACCGACATTTCTTTCAACGCACCTAAAAACATATGTACCTTAGGGGGGCCTCTCTGTCTTGGTTGCCCACCCTTGAGGAAGCTTCAGCCCCCCTTCGCTCCCTCATTTTCAGCCCTCCCTTTCCTTAAATCCCAACCTCATCATGAGATTCTCAATGGCTGCGGAGGTGACGTCTTCCTCAAGGGGGTCTCAACAAGAGGTCCTGTGCGTGGATCGAGCTAGGAGAGCCAGGCTGCGCCCCGTCAATGAGTCTTCCTGCCTCACATAACCTCGCACGGCCGATGGTTGATGATATATGGATATATTATATAATATTATATATATATATATATATATATATTAATATTATATAATATATAATATTTATATTTTGCATGGCCGTCGCGTGGAAAGATGCTTATCTTAGCGTCTTTTCTGTTTCAATGATATGTTATATTATAATATACATATTAATATTTATGAAATATATAATATACATATAGCCCTTTTATTTGATTCTTTCCAGGATATTTTTTATTGTAAAAATATATATATATATATATATATATATATATTGTTATGGTGGTTGTACTTCTCATTAGGTTGATGATATTTGGGTTCCATAATTTCCATTTTATCGTGTGTCGGTTGGTTCGGTTTGACTTTCGGGTCCCTGTTTTCGGTGTGAATATATCAATTGAAAAGAGGTGTATTTCTCTTGGCTCTTTATGATGTAAGTATTATCTCTGTTCGGTCTTTTTGTTTTGAATATTTTTCTTATTTTTCTTTTTTTATTCATATTTTATTTGTTCTACTATAGGCATAAAACTATTATTGTTAGTAAGAAAAATAGTTTAGTTATTTAGTTTATTTTTTATTCTAAATTATTAATGTTGTTTTTTTAATTATTGTGTAAAATGTTTTTAAAAACTTATATTTTTAAAATTGATAGAGTAACTATTTAAATTGTTGAAAATTTTTACAAAATTTTTCTAAATTATAGAGTAAATTTTTACAAAAAAATTGGCTCATATGTTTAGCATGAGTATCGACAACGGTTCTAATTCGAATATATTAGAATTTTTTTCGAATACATTCATTCAAATTGTAATTATTTTTAATAAAACAAATTATATTATTACGCAAGTATACATAATGAGACAATTGTTTTATATGACAAAAATTTTTTATACTTTGCCTTTAGCCCGCCTTTGCCGACTTGTCTTGGGTCCGCCACTACCAAGTACTACAAATATCAATGGTTAAGCTTCTAAAGTAACATATAAATATAAATATAAATATAAACATATGTATATTGTTAAAAAAATATAATACTAATAATAAACTATGAGATACTTACAAATTTATTTTTGTTCTTAATAATGACCCAATGCCTAAGCACAAGAGATCCTTATTCACATGTGCTCTTCTTAGAAACAAAATGCTTTAATGATTAGGCTTGCCTGACATTGGCAAAAATACCTTTTTCAATTTTAATTAGATTTTGGACCATAATTACTAAACAACTTTGAAATTCGATTAAAAATAAAAATGTTGTGTTTTAACTTGGCATATTTAAATGTCTTTGTTTAACTTGGCATGTTTGAAGGATGTATTTTTGAAACAACTCACCCATGGATTGTATCAAGCTAATGTTATTTAATATATACTTTATATAGTGCATCTCCTATAAAAATATATAATAAAAACAACCCATTGAAATAGAAATAAAATACTTGCTTAAAATGAGATGTATTTTCTTACCCAACTTCCAATAAACTATGAGGGGGTTGCTATAAAAATAGTGTTATTTAATTTAGAAAGCATTTTATTATTTTTAGAAAAAGTATATATTTAAACTAATTTTAAAAATTACTAGATAATAATAATAATGATAATAATATTTGTTTTTATGTTTAGGTTGGATGTTTAACAAGTCACACCAAGATAGGAATGCAAGTGGGGTGAGAAATTCTCGCTTCCCAGAAGGACCATTCCCACGACTCGGGAGGGATTCCCCGAAATAGTCCACCGTGGAGTGGGAATGGGGAAACCCCTTCCCTCGCCTACAGGGAGTGGAATACTCTCACCGTCAAGGCGCCTTTTGAAAAAAATACCCAAGGGATGTGGCATTTCCTATGGAATCCCTAGGAATACCACGCCCCGCGAGGATACTCCAACAACAAAAATTTAGTAAAATTTTAAATTTCGATTTAGTTTTAATATAATATTATATTAACAAAAATATTTAGTTTTCTAAAAAAACATATTTTTTTGCCATTAATTAATAATATTTTTAGTAAATCTGACTCTCATGTTTAATAAAAATTTAATTTAAAAACAATTACGTTTAAAAGACAATCTTATATTAAAAAAATGTTACATATATATATACCTTGTAACCCAACATCAGTGTTAGCACCCTTGTAAATCGCGATGCCTAATCCCAAATGTCGGGTTTAGCCCCTTGTAATCATCAACTCCAAATCCACTTTTTATTTTTTAAAAAGTATATAATATATAATATAATATAATATCTTATATGCTTTTTGCTAATTGTTTTTAATTATATCATATAAAAATTCTTATTATGTAATATTCTGTTTTTGAGAAAACAAAATGTTTGTATTTTTCAGAAGAAAGAAAAATTTTTCTCACTATTATAATTTTATCATTCTGATTAGTCAATTATGGAGGCAAAGAGAAATGAAAGGGTTTTGACCTATTTTTCTAGTACTTATGCATAAAAAGATATATTTTTAAGGAAAAATATTTATATGAAATTAGCATTTTGGTCACTTTTTGCATTTTTATAAATTAGTAGGGCAATGTAATAAATTACATCTTAAAAAACTAGTCTTCCTGCTTTGTCCTCTTGTATTTTTTTATATGTTAATATATGAGAAAAATAATATTTTTGAAAAAAATATTACATAATTAATAGTTATACCTCTTGTTTTTACAAATTAGTGCACATAGTGTGAAAGGATTTTTTTAAAAATGAAAAACACCACTTGTAATACAACTAATGAGAACTTGTCATTTGGGATTTCATTAATTAATGAATGATTGTTTTATCTTATTTGAAAAGATGTCTCATTAATGAAATAGTGTCGCATTAGTAAAATGGTGTGTCTATTTAATGAAGTGGTGTGTCTCATTAATGAAATAATGTGTCTTTTATTGAAGTGGTGTAATCAAGTGATGTGTCTTTTTAAATGACACTCATTAATGAAGTGATGTGTCTTTTTAAATGGCACTCATTATTGAAGTTGTGTGCCTATTTACTAAACACCACTTCATTCCTATAAAAATAATCTCTTACCATCATTCAAGTCAATTTGAATGATAAACAAACTCCTCACAAGTTCATTTGCTTTGTTCTTTGAGTGCACAAAAGATAAAATCAAACTTTCACTTTGTAAAAGCCATTGTTGTCTTTTCTTGAGTTTGGAAGTGCAAACCATACTCAAGGGTCTTCATTGTATCCTAAAGGAAATTCAGTCATTCAATCAATTTTTGCATCCAAGGATTGAAATTAGGTGGAGCTAAATTAAGGCTAAAGGAAAGTATTTCCCAGTGCCCTTGAAGACTTGTGCACTACTTTCTTTTCTAATCTCTTCCTCTTTATTCCTCAAAAAAACCATCCCCACCAACACATAGTATCAAAAAAATGTTATTAAAAAAATATTTCTAAAAAAATTTTTTTAGTTTGGATCCATATTATTTATTTTTTACAAATTAGTATATAAAAGTATAAACATATATGTTTGCAAAAATATCACAGAATAATTTTTTAATTGCCATTACTAGGAAAAATTTTCTGGTTCCAATAACATTAAAGATGGAAATTGACATATTTTTACTAATGAGAAATTCCATCGAGATTGTAATTTGGTAAAATTAATTTTTAGTAGTAGAATGATCATATTTTTATTTTTATTAAAAAAATATTATTACGTAATTTTTCTTTGAAATTGGTCTTTATTTTTTGAAGCATATATTGTTTATATTTTATGTTTATGAAAATGATAATCAACAAAATATTTTCTCAAATTTTAGTAATTATATTATAAATCAAAGAGTAAGGCATTTTGATCTCAGGTGGAAGATGAGGCATTCAAATAAAAAATATATATAGATGTATATATTATGAAATATTACACGTCGTAAATATTGTATAATTATTTTAAGCTAATTAAATCATGAGAAAACTAGTGTAGCGGGTTTACAGATTACTCCACTAACCTTTAAATATTACATGCATATCCAAAAGTTCACTAGTGCTTCACATCAAATATCTTTTAAATCCAGGCAAGATCACATCGTACACATTCAATCTCATCTAAAACATTCACACTTATCTTCCTTGTTTGAGATAAAGGTGCCCTAATCCTCCATGGAAAAGGATAGAGAAACACAATGCCACTTTTTGGATAAAAACCCATGTGATACAATTCAGTTCTTGCCACTTTCCTGAAACCCTTGATTAAATTAGGATCTTTCTCCCTTGAAAGCTAGTGTCCTTCTCTTATCTTTCTCATTTTGATTTCTTGATTCCCATCTTGATCTCTAGATCAAGAAATCCTTCTATTCCACTACATCACACGGTGGAGCATCGTTAAATTTGAGGCTTGATAATTCAGCAGTGAGAGTACACTGTTCATGTGACTTGATTTTTGTTGATTGCTTGCTTCATATGCCAACAGGTGATTTAATACATAGCTCTATATTATCATCTTTTTGTTTTCTTAAATTATCAATATCTATTTAATTTGATTAATTATATGAATAATTTTGCTAGTATGCAGCTTTAACATGATTCTTAGTTGATATTTATTTATAGATCTGTGTGGATTCAATGATGTGTTAGGTTTCTTTCATCCTTTTTGTCATATGTTTGACTATTTTGGTTATAGATCTTCCTTACCTTATCTCTTTTCTATTCTATGAGTCATCCAATTGGCGAAGGTAGTTTATATATCTATGGTTTTTTGTATACTAATGAACTATTTTGGATTAGTAAAATATATAAGTTGCATTATGCCATTAATCAACATTATTTCACAATTATTGTGTTTGTGGATAAATATTTTTCTTAAACAAATAACTAAAATTTCAACATAACAATTTATATTTAGGCTTACAGTGTATGAATCAATACCTTTAAAGAGTGATAGTATAATTATTTTAACTCAAATTAGTGATTATTTAGCCTTCTTGTAGTAAAACAAAATGAGGACTATGCCTTTTCAATCTCCATCAAACAATTTTTCATCTAATTTGCTTTCTCTCTTCAATTTTTTTTCTATCTATTTACCAATATACATGGCTCATATTTTGATTTTTCTCACTTGTCATTCATCCCCTCAATTTCAACAAAACAAAAATAGTGAGTGTCATTTGGTTGCGTCGTGGGATTCAGTGCTACTTTCGTCTTTCAAGTAGGTTTCATTTTAATAAAAGTTTAATGATCAGATGACCAACATTGTTTGGTGCTATTGGGTTCTAGATGTTGGGTTGGATGTTACTTGACTCTTTGGTTTAAATTTCTGGTTTTGGAATTAATAAACAAATAATTGCATTCTGATATCCTGAGTCTAAAATATTAAAGGCTGTTGCTTTATTAAAACAATCTTCCAAAGTTATTTTACATTAAATTTCAGAAAGGTGTTTGAAATAAATAAATAAAATAAATAATTTTTACCGGTTGGGTTTAAGTATTGACCTTCTAACACCCTTGCCGTAAATTTTGGTTATGGTTTTAAAATATATTCCCTTTGTTTCCAAATAAACCTCTTCAGGATTCGTTTTGCACCCCACCAAGGGTTGCAATTTGGTTTCTTATGATGGAGATTGAAAAAACTTCATTCACCTGTTTTGTTTTTGCTGTTAAAGATAAATAATCTAATTCAGAAGTTCAAAGCAATTAACCACTATCTTTCTTTAAAGGTGTAGTTACCTCAGTGGAAACTAAGCCCTCAAAGTGTTATTAAATTTTAAGTTATTTGTTTTAAGAAAAATATTTGTCTGAAGCACAATAGTGGCAAATAATGTTGATTGTGGCATATTACAACATATATATTTTACCCCATCCAAAATAGTTCATTGTTGCCTACAAAAACCGCGGAATATATCAACTGGCTCGCCGGGGCAGAAAAGAGATAAGGTGAGGAGATCTGGCCAGGCTAATTCAAACACCATGACTAAAAGGGATGAAAACTAACATCATTGGATCACAGATCTGTAAACTGATATCAGCACAAAGTCATGTTGAAAGCTGTGCTAAGGTATTCATATAATTAATCAGAATTGAAATAGATAACTGATAATTTGAAGAAACCAGTCGGTAATATAGGCCTTGTTCAAATCACCTGTGTGGCGCAGGCAGCAATCCAACAAAATCAAGTCATGAACGGCGGTATACTCCTACTGGTATCGAAGCCTCATTTGCTGATACTTTCCACCGTGTGCCAATGTAAGTCAGATAGAAGGATTTCTTGATCCCAGGGTGGGGCTGGGGAATCAGAAATCAAAATGAGAAAGATAGAGAGGACACTAACTCCAGGAAGGTCTGATTCCAATCGGGTTTTCAGAGGAAATGTAAAACTGAATTATATCACGCAGGTTTTCATATCCAAGTGGCGACCTCCTTTCCTCTCTTCCGCGGAGAGGATTCCAGGGCACGCCTCTCAAACGGAGAATAGTTAACAGATGTTTTAGATGAGGTTGAATGTACGATAACGATCACACTGGAATTTAAAGATATTTCCCATTGTGACTAGTCGAACTTTGGATATGTTATATCCTTTAAAGGGATTATTGGTGCCAATAACCTTGAAACCCGCTACTAGTTTTCTCATGATTTAATTAACTAAAATAATTGCCAATATTTACAGTATATACTAATAATATATACATCCTATATATATTTACTATTTGAATGCCTCATCCTTTCCACCACAGGGATCAATGCATACTCTTTTTGAGTTTACCAGCCTTTTCCTGGTACAATATTTGATCCTCCTGTTTCCTGACATGAAATACCAACAGCCACTGCCAAAAATAAGACTAATTCAAAATTACATATAATAGCCGCGGATTAAACTAATTTTTAAATATTTTAACCATTTTAGTACTAATATGTTAGGAGGTGGGGATGGTTTGGGAATAAAGGAAAGAGATTACGAAAGAAAAGTAGTCACACAGAGTCTTTAAGGCACAGGAAGCCACTTTCCTTTAAGCTATAATTAGCTCCACTAATTTTCAATCCTTGGATGCAAGGTGATTAGATAGCGTTTCAACTGGGGTACAATGAGGCCGCAGTGTGGTTTGCACTTCCAAACTCAGAAAGGAACGCAATGGCTTTTAAATTAATTTGTTTTTCCTCTTTGTATAAAAGTGGCAAATCAACATGAGGTTCATTTGTCATTCAATTGACTTGGACAGTGGATTATTTTTATGGAGTTAAAGACATCGCCTTGATTACATGACTAAAGGGCACATTGTTTCTTCAATGGGACACCGCTACTTCGATGAACACCATTTATTGACTCTGTTAATGGGACATCTTTCCAAACGACTGGATAAAAGCAATCATTGTTTAATTGTGAAATCAAATGACAGTTTCTGTCAGTTGTAATACAAGTGGGTGTTTCATTTCAAAATCCTTTCACACTATGTACTAATTTTGTAAAAAGTGCCTTTGTAATTACCACCATGTAAAATAATGACACCCTCCTCTCATGTATATAAAAATAAGGGACAAAACTAAGGAAGATGATTTTTTTAAGATGCAATTTATTACACTATTTATATTACAAAATTATTAAAGTACTAATTTCGCCTCAAAACTCTTTTCCCTTCCAAATATATCTTTTATGCATAAGTACTAGAAAGTAAAATTCAAAACCCTTTCATTTCTCTTTGCCTCCATAATTTGATATCAAATGTTAAAATTATAATAGTGAGAAACTTTCCACTGAAAAGCCTGACCTGTTTTTTTGTTTCTCAAAAACAGAATATGTACATAGCAGGAGTACATATGTAATTAAAAGTAATTAACAAAAGCATATAAGATATTATATTATGACATATATTATATACTTTTAAAAAAATAAAAGTGGTTGGGTTGATGATTACTGAGGCTAAACCCGACTTTGGGATTGAGCATCGCGATTCAGGGGTGCTTATAACACTTTGATGTTGGTTACAAAGATTGCTATATATATGTAACATTTTTTAATGTTTTTTAAAGTTGTCTTCGGCACGGTTAACCCCAGGTCCGTTTTGGCTTAAACGCGGGCTGTGTTACTAGAATATTATTGGTGTGGCAAAATACTTTTGAAAACTAAATATTTTTGACAATATAATATATTAAAACTAAAATCAAAATTTAAAATTTTACCAAATTTTTTGTTACATAGTACCTCACGGGGCATAGTATTCCCAAGGATTCAAAAAATGCCACATCGAATATTTTTCAAAGGCTAAAGCACGGTGAAATTATTCCACCCAGTTGGCAAGAAGGGGTCATTCCCACTTCCACATATGAACTATTCCGAGAATCCCATTCGTCGGAATGGACTCCACTTGAAGCGGGAATTTCACACCCTTGCATTCTATCTTAGGTGTGACATTAAACATCCAACCTAAACATAAAACAAATATTTTTTATCATTATTATTATCTAGTAATTTTAAAATTAGTTTAAATATATACTTTTTAAGAATAATAAAATGTTTCTAAATTAAATAACACTATTTTATAAACCGCCTCAAATTTTATTAGAGGTGGTGAAATCACCTCATTTTAAGCAAGTATTTATTTCTATTTCAATGGGTTGTTTTTATTGTTATACATATTTTATAAGATGCACTATATAAATTATATATTAAATAACATTAGCTTGATACAATCCATGGGTGGTTGTTTCAAAATACATCCTTCAAACACCAGTTAAACAAGACATTTAAATATGCCAATTAAAACACAACATTTTATTTTAATCAATTTCAAAGTTGTTTAGTAATTCAAAATCTAATTAAAATTGAAAGGTATTTTTGCCAGTAACCCGGCAAGCCTAACTGTTAAAGCATTTGTTTCGTGACACATGAGTAAGGATCTCTTGTGTAGGCATTGGGTCATTATTAAGAACAAAATAAATTAGTATCTCATAGTTTATTATTAATATATTTTTAACAATATACATATGTTTTATATATATTTATTTTATATGTTACTTGAAGCAACCATTGATATTTGCAAAGTACTTGGTAGTATGGACCGAGACAAGGTGGCAAAGGGGCTAAAAAGCAAAGTATAAAAAAATTTTGTCATATAAAACAATTGTCTATTATATATACTTGCGTAATAATATAATTTGTTTTATTAAAATAATTACAATTCAGAATGAATGTATTCGAAAAATTCTAATATATTCAATTAGAACCATTCCTGAAATACTCAAACTAAACATATGAGCCAATTTTGTAAAATTTACTCTATAATTTAGAAATTTTATAAAATTTTCAACAATTTAAATATTACTCCTATAATATAAGTTTTAAAACAATTTACACAATAATTAAAAACAACATTAATTTTTTTAATTAGAATAAAATAAACAAATAAAAAACTAAACTATTTTTCTTACTAACAATAATAGTTTTATGCCTATTTAGAGACAAATAAAATATGAATAAAGAAATAGAAAATATTCAAAACAAAAAAAGACCAAGAAACGAGATAATACTTACATCATAAAGGCCAAAGAAATAAAAAAAAAAAAACACCTCTTTCAATTGATATATTCACGAAACAGGCCCGAAGTCAGGACCAACAACCGACGATAAAATGAGTATGGAACCAAATATCATAACCTAATAGAAGCCACAACCACCATAACAATATATATATAACAAAAAAAAAAACTACTACAATAAAATATCACGGAAAGAATCAAATAAAGCATATAATAACTATTATATATTTCATAAATATTAACATATGTTATAATACTAACATATCATTAAACAGAAAAGACGCTAAGATAAGCATCTTCACGGCATACAAATATAAATATTATATATTATATAATATTAATATATATATATATAATATTATATAATATATATATATCTAAACACATCAGCCGTGCGAGGTTATATGAGGCCAGGAAGACTCATTGACAGGGGCCCACCGCACATCCAAGCTCGATCCACGCACAGGACCTCTTATTTGAAACCCTTGAGGAAGACGTCACCTCCGCAGCCATTGACAATCTCATGATGAGGTTGGGATTTGGAAAGGGAGGCTGAAAATGGGGAGACGGGGCTGAAGCCCTCAGGGGTGGGCAACCAAGACAGAGAGGCCCCCAGCAATACGTAATGACGT
>NC_052490.1:8052774-8149473 GCF_009730915.1 Dioscorea cayenensis subsp. rotundata
ATTCAAAACCTTAAAATTGGAGAGATTCCAAAAAGAAAATATACTACTAGGTTTTTGGTTAAAAATAGAAGACATTCCAAGAGAAAACATAGAATTAAGTTTTTAATTGAAAAGCGAAAATTAGGAGGTATTCTGAAAAGAAAAAAATAAGATTAGGGTTTTAATTAAAAAATAGGATACATATCAAAATAAAACATAGGATTTGGGTTTTTATTCAAAACCAAAAAATAGGAGACATTCTTAAAGAAAATATAAGATTAGGATTTTGGTGAAAATAGCAGACATTCCAAAATGAAAACACAGGAATTGGATTTTGTTTTAAAAAATAAGAGACATTGCGAAAAGGAAACATTAGGTTAGAGTTTTGATTAGAAAATGATAAATAGGAGATATTCTGTAACGAAAACATCAGAGTAGTGTTTTGATTTAAAAAGAAGACATTCCAAAAAGAAACCATAGGATTAGGATTTCGATTCTAACACGAAAAATAGGAGATACTTTCGAAAATGAAAATATAGGATTATTCTTTATTAAAAATAGTAGATATTCCAAAAGAGAAAAACAAAAATATTTGGGTTTTGATTCAAAGATAGGAGACATTCCTATAAAAACTATAGGATTACAATTTTGATTCAAAGCTAATAAATAGTGGACATTCTGAAAAGAAAACATAGGATTAGGGTCTTAATTAGAAAATAGGGTGCCATCTACACACACATGATTAGTTTTTAATTCCATATGAGACATTCTCAAAATAAAACATCACTTAGGGTTTTGATTCTAATGGAGCAGTAGAGACATTAAAACATAGGATTAGGAAATTTGATTCAAAACAGAGGACATTCTGACATATGATTGAGTTTTAACGATAGGAAACGATCTAGAAATACTAGATTAGGGTTTTTGATTGAAAAGAGTAGGAGGCATATTATTGATTCAAATATAAATCGTAGCCATAATCCAGGTAGCAAATAGAGCAGACTATTGCAAAAGAGAAAATCGAGATAAGAGCTATGATTCTAAAAATAGAGACATTTAAAAAGAAAACATAGAATTAGGGTTTTGATCAAAATAGTGAAACATTTTACATGGGATTAGTGTTGTGATTTAAAAATCAAAAATATGGAGGCATTCTAAAAAACAAAACATAGGACTGAGTTTTAGTATAAAAGAAATCACCCGAAAAGAAAATATAGGATGAAGATTTTGATTCAAAAACCAAAAATAGGAGACATACCAAAAGAAAAAAGATCGGTTCAAAAATCGAAAAATAGGAGACATTCTAAAAAGGAAAACATAGGTTGAAAAACTTAAAAATGGGAGTCATTGCGAAAATAAATATAGCATTTGGTTTTGATTCAAAACTGAAAAGTGGGAGCCATTCAGAAAAGAAAATATAGGATTAGAATTTTCATTCAAAAATAGATTACATTCTGAAAAAAAAATAGGAATTTGTTTTTAATTGGCCAACAAAAAATTAGGCTAAATTCTGAAAAGAAAACATAGGATTAGTGTTTTGATTAAAAAATTAGGAGACATTTAGAAAAGAAAACTAGGTTTAAACCAAAAATGTGAGACATTTCAGAAGAAAGATAGCAGTTTTGATTCAAAACCCAAAAATTGAGATTTCTAAGATACATACTAGTATGTTTTTATACAAAAATAGATGACACTTCACTTATGATTATTTTTTTTTATTGAAAAGCAAAAATTAGAAGACATCCTAAAAAGAAAATATAAGATTCGGCTTTTCATAAAAAATAGGAGACATTAAAAAAAACATTAGATTAGGGTTTTTATTCAAAACCTAAAAATTGGAGACATTCCAAAAAGAAAACATAGGATGAGGTTTTGATTAAAAATTAGGAGATATTTTAAAAAGAAAACATGGGAATAGTATTTTGATTGAAAAATATGAGACATTGTGAGAAAAACACATAGGATTAGGGATTTGATTCAAAAATGATAAATAGGAGATATTCCACATATGATTCAAAAATACTAACCCTATGTGGGATTAGGTTTTTGATTAAAAAATTGGAAGCATTTCTAAAAGAAACCATAGGATTAGAATTTTGATTCAAAGCTGATAAATAGGGGACATTTCAAAAATAAAACATAGGATTAGAGTTTTGATTAGAAAATATTAGGCATAACCATAGGATTAGAGTTTTCATTGAAAAATATGAGACATTCTGAAAATAAAATATAGATTTAGTGTTTTGATTCTAATGCAGTAAAATAGGAGACATTCAGAAAAGAAAAAACATAGGATTAGTGCTTGGATTCAAAAATAGTAGACATTACGGAAAGAAACATAGGATTAGGGTTTTAATGAAAAAGCATGAGACATTTAGAAATGAAAATATAGAATTAGGGTTTTAATTAAATAGTAGGAGACTTTCCGAAAGGAAGACATTGGATTATGGTTTTGATTAAAAAATCGAAAAATAGAAGACAATCAGAAAAAATAAAAAACATTGATTAGGGTTTTAATTAAAAAATAGGAGACATTCAAAACATAAAACATAGAATTACTGATTTTATTCGAATGGGAAATATAGGAGACATTCTAAAAAAGAAAACATTGGATTAGGGTTTTGATTCAAAACTAGTACACATTCCGAAAAGAAAACATAGAATTTTGGTTTTGATAAAAAAATAGGAGACATTCCTTAAAGAAAACATTGGATTAGGGTTTTTTTGAAAATTTAAAAATAGTAGACATTCCAAAAAGAAAAACATAGGAATAGACTTTTGATTGAAAAATAGGTGAGATTCAGTAATGAAGACATATGGTTAGGGTTTAGATTCAAAAATAAAAAAATAGGACATTTTCCAAAAAGAAAACATAGGATTAGGGTTTTCATTCAAAAAATTGAAACATTCCTAAAACAAAATATAGGATTAGGATTTTGATTCAAAATAAAAAAATAATAGACATTCCGAAAGAAATATTGTTCAAAATGGGAAATAGGAGATATTCCAAAAAAAAAATAGAAGACTTCTGAAAACAAACCTTAGGATTATGTCTTTGATTGAAAAGAGAAAATTACGAGACATTCCGACAAAAAAACATTTGATTAGGGTTTTGATTAAAAAATTTGTGTCATTACATAAAGAAAACATATGATTAGGTTTTTGATAAAAAAATTGGATACATTACAAAAAGAAAACATAGAATCATGGTTATGATTTAAAAATAAGAGACATTATGAATGGAAAACATAGAATTAGAGTTTTGATTCAAAACCAAAAAATAGGACACATTCCGAAAAGAAAACATATTATTAGGGTTTTGATTGAAAAATAGGAGACATTCTGAAATAATAAAATAAAATTGGGATTTTAATTATAAAATAGGTGACATTCCAAGAGAAAACATATGATTAGAGTTTTGATTCAAAAATAGAAGACATTCAGAAAAGAAAACGTAGGAATATGACTTTTATTGAAAACCATTAAATAGGAGACATTCCAAACAAAAAAATACATGATTTGGGTTTGATTAATAAAAAAAAAGAGACATTGAGAAAAGAAAACTAGGATTACGATTTTGATTCAAGACCAATAAATGGGAGACATTCTTAAAATAAAACATACTATTAGTGGTTTGAGTGAAAAATAGGAGACATTCTAAAAAAGAAAACATAGGATTATGGTTTTGATTAAAAAAAGGAGCCATTCCCATATAGAATTAGGTTTTTGACTAAAAAATTAAAGACATTCTTAAAAAAATATATAGGTGTAGGAATTTTGTTTGGAAAATGAAAAGTAGGAGACATTAAGAAAAAAAATCATAGGATTAGGGTTTTGATTCAAAACCGAAAAGTAGGACACATTCCAAATAAAAAATATTGGATTAGGGTTTTGATTGTAAAATATTAGACATTCTGAAAAAGACATAGGATTTTTTTATTCAAAAATAGGAGATATTCCATAAATAATAGACGGGATTAGGGTATTAATTATAATGCAAAAAATAGAGACATTCTGGAAAGAAAATATCAGATTAGAGCTTTGATTCAAAATAGGAGACATTCCAAAAAGAAAACATAGGACTAGGGTTTTGATTCAAAAAAAAAAAAAATAGGTGATATTCTGAAAAAATATAGGATGAGCTTTTTGATTCAAAACTAGTAGATATTCCAAAAAGAATACATAGGGTTAGTGATGCACTCTCCGCAAGTGCATGGATCGTTACAAGTAATACAGTGGTAACCTGTGAGGGATAGAGTCATCAAAACACAAAGACTGGACTTCTAATACTAATTACTCTTCCAATGTCTACCAAATCGCAGAGTTGGTTGAAGAATTACAAAAGATGGCGAAGGAAACCAAGATAAAAGTGGAATCAATGGGTAGACTAGCATCGATTTTTTTGTAACAAGAGAACAATGCCCCGGATGATTCCCATGTGTTTGAGAAACTGACTTGAATCTAATTCCTACCACGGTAGATTCTATGATCCTTGTGAGTGCTCAAAAGCTAGGGGTTTCATACACATCGATTTTTGCAACTACACGAGGTAATTGCAACTACGACAATCCACACATGTCAAGTTTTATGCTAATCAAGAACATCATATTACGCAAACACATGAAAAATTCAAGAATGCATTAAAACTCCATAGGTAAAAGAAAGAAATTATTCAAAGTATCAATAATCAACATAATCCAACTTCTCGGGGCATCGTGAAACAATTAGCCCCTCATAATTTGATACAAATGAGAAGAACAAAAGAAAGAACTAAGGGAAGAAATCATGATCTCCCTCTTACCAATTCTCCTCTCAAATGTGTTTTAGAGCTTCATGGTTGAGCTCGCTCCACTTCCTTTGAGCCTCCAACTCGACCTTGGTCCCCTTAAGAGGTGCGCTGAAGCTTGATCTTCATCCTCATCAATATTCTCCTGGTGGAGAAGAAAATACCCAAACAAAAGATGAGAAATCCTAGAAGCTAGAATTAAAAAGGGTGTTTTTGGGCTCGACACGGTCTCAGCACGATCGTGCTTATACCATCCTTCTTTGAGAATCTCCAAGTATTAACTAGGGATATTCATGGGGAGGAAGAGCAGTCATGCTTCATCCGTGCTTTGCTTGATCAGGACCATGCAAGAAGCATCTGGGCATGCTTCTCTTGTGAGCATATGGTGCTATGACTCCAGAGGAACCCTTTCTTGTTTAGCTATTAAAGCAACTTTAGACAGTGATATTCACGGTGACAAAGCACAAAATTGCTTTGCTCGTGCTTGGCTTGGACACTTAGAAAAATTCTTCATTTCTTGCTTGTTTTGTCCTCGAATTCACTCCTTATTGCTTTAAGCCCTAATTTCCTATGCCATGAACAAAAACACCCAGAGCAGCATTGAATATATACAAAAAGCACTAAAAGGCAAGCAAAAGTATGACTTGGGAGTAAGAAAAACATGATATAAATTGTGCTCATCAATTAGGGTCTTGATTCAAAAAATAAAAATCGAAGACATTTTGAAAAAAAAAACATAGTATTTGGGTTTTGATTCAAACCCAAAAATAGGAGACATTCCGAAAAAAATATTGGCTCAAAATCGAAAATAGAAGACATTCCGAAAAGAACACATAGGACTTGCTTTTTCATTCAAAAGTGAAAAATAGGAGACATTTCGAAAAGAAAACTTAGGAGTAGGGTTTTGATTCAAAAATAGAAGACATTCAGTAAAGAAAACATAGGATTAGGGTATTGATTGAAAAATAGTAGACATTCTGAAAAAGAAACACAGGATTAGTTTTTTTGATTCAAAACAAAAAAGTAGGAAACATTCCGAAAAGAAAACATAGGTCCCAAACCAAAATAGGAGACATTTTGAGATACAAAGAGAGAATTTTTGTTTTGATTCAAAACCGATAAATAGGAGACATTCCCAAAAAAAAAACATAGTATTTGGGTTTTGATTCAAAAATAGGAGATATTCTGAAATAAAACAGTAGAATTAGAATTTTGATTCAAAACCGATAAACAAGAGACATTTCGCAAAAAAACATAGGATTAGGGTTTTGATTGAAAAATAGGAGAAATTTTGAAAACCTATGAATAGGGTCTTGATTGAAAAATAGGAGACATTATGAAAAGAAAACATAGTATTAGTGTTTTGATTGAAAATTTGGTGACATTCTGAAAGGAAGACATATAATTAGGGTTTTCATTCAAACAGAAAAATAGAAGATGTTCCAAAAAGAAAACAAAGCATCAAGGTGTTGATTAAATAATAGGAGATATTCTGAAAGGTAAACATTTGAGTAGGGTATTGATTTAAACTGAAACATAAGAGACATTCCGAAAAGAAATGATAGTTTGAAATCTGAAAATAGGAGACATTCCGAAAAGCAAAAATAGCATTTGGGTTTTGATTTAAAATAGATAAATTGGAGACATTGTGAAAAGAAAATATAGGATGAGTGTTTTGATTAAAAAAATAGAAGACATTCCAAAAAGAAAACTTAGGACTATGTTTTGGATTGAAAAGCAAAAATTAGGAGACATTTTGAAAAGAAATCATCGGATCAAGGTTTTCATTCAAAACAGAAAAATAGCACACATTCAAAAAAGAAAACATAAGATTAGGGTTTTAATTCAAAAATTGAAGACATTCCGAAAAGAAACTTAGGATTGGTTTTTGATTTACAAGCAAAAATTAATAGACATTCTAAAAGAAAACATAGGATGATGGTTTCGATTGAAAATAGGAGTCATTCCGAAAAAAAAACATAGGATTAGGGTTTTGATTAAAAAAATAGGAGACATTCTGAAAGGAAATAAATAGGATTAGTGATTTGATTTAAAATAAAAAAGGAGTAGACATTTTAAAAAGAAAATATAGGATTATGGTTTTGATTCAAAATAGAAAAATTGGAGACATTCCGAAAAGAAAGCATTGCACTTGGGTTTTGATTCAAAACCAAAAAATACGAGATATTCCGAAAATAAAACATAAAATTAAGGTTTTGATTGAAAAATAGAAGACATTCCAAAAAGAGAACTTAGGATTAGTTTTTTTATTGTAAAGCCAAAATTAGGAGATATTAAAAAGGAAAATATAGAATTAGGGTTTTGATAAAAAAAAATACGAGACATTCTCAAAAGAAAACATAGGATTAGGGTCTTGATTCAAAACCAAAAAATCAAAGACATTAGGATTTTGATTGAAAAATAGGAGACATTCCGAAAAGAAAACATAGGATTAGGGTTTTGATTGAAATATAGGAGACATTACGAAAGGAAGACATACGATTAGGGTATTGATTCAAAACAAAAAAATAGATTACGTTCCGTAAACAAAACATAGCATTAGGTTTTGATTCAAAAATAAGAGATATTCTGAACAGAAAACATAGGATTAGGGTTTTGATTCAAAATAGAAAAATAGGTGACATTCCGAAAAGAAATCATAGGTTCAAAACTCAAAATAGGAGACATTCCGAAAAGCAAACAGAGCATTTGTGTTTTGATTCAAAAATGAAAATAGGAGACATTCGGAGAAGAAAATATAGCATTAGGGTTTGATTCAAAAATAGTAGACATTCCGAAAGAAAAACATAGGATTATGTTTATGATTAAAAAGACAAAATTAGGAGACACTCAGAAAAAAAAACATATTATTAGGGTTTTGGTTAAAAAATAGGCGACATTATAGAAAACATATGATTTGGGTTATGATTCAAAACCGAAAAATAGGAAATATTCCTAAAAGAAAATATAGTATTAGGATTTTGATTAAAAAATAGAAGGTATCCGAAAAGAAAATATAGGATTAGGGTTTTGATTCAAAAGTAGGACACATTCCGAAAAGAAAACATTTTATTGGGTTTTGACTCAAAAGGAGGAGATATTCTAAAAATAAAACATAATATTAGGATTTTTATTCAAAACAGAAAAATAGGAGACATTCAACATAGATTTAGGGTTTTGATTAAAAAATAAGAGATATTCTAAAAAGTAGGATTAGGTTTTTTTGAGTTGAAAAAAAATAGGACACATTCCGGAAAAAATCCATAAGCTTAGAATTTTGATTCAAAACTGATGAATAGGAGACATATGGCAATGGAAACATAGGATTAAGTTTTGATTAAAAAATAGGAGACATTCCAAAAAGAAATCACATGACTAGGGTTTTAATTAAAAATTACGAGACATTCTAAAAATAAATCATAGGATTAGAGTTTTTATTCGAACGAGAAAAATAGGAGACATTCTAAAAGGAAAAATAGGATTAGGGTTTTGATTGAAAAATAGGAGACACACCGAAAGGAAGACATGGGATTAGAGTTTTGATTGAAAACTAAGAAATAAAAGACATTAGGAAAAGGATACATAGGTTTAGAACCAAAAATAGCAAATATTGTGAAAAGCAAACATAGCGTTTGGGTATTGATTTAAAAATGGAAAATAAGAGACATTTAAAAAAAACTCGGATTAGGTTTTTGATTCCAAAATAGAATATATTACAAAAAGAAAGCACAAGACTAGGGTTTTAATTCAAAATTATGAGACATTCTGAGAATAAATCATAGGATTAGAGTTTTTATTCTCATGCAAAAAAATAGGAGACATTCTGAAAGAAAACAAAGGATTAGCGTTTTGATAGAAAAATAAGAGACATTCCCAAAAAACAAAAACAAAGCATTAGGGTTTTTCATTCCAAAATAGGAGACATTCTGAAAAGAAAACATAGGATTAGTGTTTTGATTCAAAATTGAACAATAGAAGACATTAGGAAAAGAAAACATAGGTTCAAAACCAAAAATAGTAGACATTGCCAAAAGCAAACATATCGTTTGGGTTTCGATTCAGAGATGAAAAATAAGAGACATTCCAAAAACAAAACATAGGATTAGGTTTTTGATTCAAAAATAGAATACATTATAAAAAGAAAACTTACTATTATGTTTTTGATTGAAAAAGCGAAAATTAGGAGATATTCCAAAAAGAAAACATAGGATTAGGGTTTTGGTTAAAAAATAAGAGAAATTTCAAAAAGAAAACATTGTATTAGTGTTTTGATTCAAAACAAAAAAATAGGAGACATTCCGGAAAGAAAACATAGAATTAGGATTTTGATTCGAAAATAGAAGAAATTCTGAAAAGTAAACATAGGATTAGGATTTTGATTCAAAGTAGTTGATATTCTTAAAAGAAAACATTGGATTAGTGTTTTTATTAACAAATCAGAAAATTGGAGACTTAAAAAAATATAGGATTAGGGTTTTGATTGAAAATACTAAACATTACGAAAGGAAGACATAGGATTTGGGTTTTGATTGAAAACAAAAAAAAATAGAAGACGCTCAAAATAGAAAAGATGGGAATAGGATTTTTATTGAAAAATCATAGACATTCCAAAATAAAGAAAAAGGATTAGGGTTTTGTTTCAAAACAAAAAAATAGGATACATTCCTAAAAGAAAACATAGGATTTGAGTGTTGATCCAAAACTTTTAGACACTCCTCAAAGAAAAGATAGGATTAGGGTTTCGATTTAAAAATATGACACATTCCAAAAATAAAACATAGGATTAGGGATTTGATTCTAATGCTAAAAATAGGAAACATTCAGAAAAGAAAACATAAGATTAGGATTTTGATTGAAAAAATGGAGACATTCTGAAAAGAAAATATAGGATTAAAATTTTGATTGAAAATATGAGGCATTGTGAAAGGAATACATATTATTAGGGCTTTGATTCAAAACCGAAAAGTAGAAGATGTTCAGAAAGAAAACATACCATTAGGGTTTTGATTCAAAAATAGGAGACATTTCAAAATGAAAACATTGGATTAGGGTTTTGATTCAAAACAGAAAAATATTAGATAATCCGGAAAGAAAACATAGGTTCAAAACCCAAAATACGAGATATTACAAAAAGCAAACATATCATTTTGGTTTTGATTTAAAAATGAAAAGTAGGAGACATTTCTAAAAGAAAACATAGGATTAGAGTTTTGATTAAAAAATATTAGACATTCTGAAAAGAAAACTGAGGATTATGTTTTTTATTGAAAATAAAAAATTAGGAGACATTACTTAAAAAAATATATTATTAGGGTTTTGGTTAAAAAATAGGAGAGATTTCCCAAAGAAAATATAGGATTAGGGATATGATTCAAAACCAAAAAATAGGAGACATTCCAAAAATGAAAACGTAGGGTTAGTATTTTGATTGAAAAATTAAAAAATAGGAGACATTCAAAAAAAAAAACATAGGATTATTGTTTTGATTTAAAACCCAAAAATAGGAGACACTTCGATAAGAAACATAGGTTCAAAACTAAAAATAGGAGACATTCCGGAAAACAAACATAGCATTTGTTTTTTAAAAATCAAAAAAATAATATACATTCCAAAAAGAAAACAAAAGATTACTGTTTTGATTCAAAAATAGAAGACATTCTGAAAAACACTTACAATTATGTTTTTTATTCAAAAGTGAAAATTAGGAGACATCCTGAAAAGAAAACATAGGATTACAATTTTTAAAAAAATATGAGACATTCTAAAAAAAAAACTTAGGATTAGGGTTATGATTGAAAACCGAAAAAATAGGAGACATTCGGGGTAAAAAACACAGTATTAAGGCTTGATTCAAAAATGGAAGACATTCCGATGCAAAAACATAGGATTAGGGTTTTGATTCAAAAATTCGAGGCATTCTGAAAAGAAAACATTGGATTAGAATTTTGATTAAAAAATCAAAAAATAGGAAACATTAAAAAAAGAAAACATTGGATTAGGGTTTTATTGAAAACTAGGAAACATTCCGAAAAGGAAACATTGGATTAGGTTGTTGATTCAAAACCAAAAAATAGGAGATATTCTGAAAAGAAAACATCGGAGTAGGGCTTAAACTAAATAATAGGACACATTCCGAAAATAAAATATAGGATTAGGTGTCTGATACAAAAAATAGCAGACATTCCATATAGAAAACATAGGATTAGGGTTTTGATTGAAAAATAAAAAATAGGAGACATTTCAAAAAGAAAGCGTAGCATTAGGGTTTTGATCAAAAAATAAAAAAAAAGGTCACATTCCAAAAAGAAACATAGGATTAGGGTTTTGATAGAAAAATAAGACACATTCCGAAAATTAAATCTTGGATTACGGTTTTGTTTCAAAACAGAAAAATAGGAGACATTTCTATATGAAAACATAGATTCAAAACCTAAAATAGGTGATATTCCGAAAAGCAAACACAGCATTTATGTCTTGACTCAAAAACAAAAAATATTTGACATTCCAAAAAGAGAACATATGATTAGAGTTTTGATTCAAAAATAGAGGACATTCAAAGAAGAAAACTTACTATTATGTCTTTGATTGAAAAGAGAAGATTAGGAGGCATTCTAAAAAGAAAACATAATATTATGATTGTGTTTAAAAAATATTAGACATTCTAAAAAGAAAACTTAGGATTAGGGTTATGATTCAAAACAAAAAAAAAGGAGACATTCCTAAAAAAAACACAGGATTAGAGTTTTGATTCATAAATAAAAGACATTCCGAAGAGAAAAGTAGTACTAGGGTTTTAAATAAAAAATCAAAAAAATAGGAGACATTACAAAAAGAAAACATATTATTAGGGTTTTTATTGAAAAATAGGAGACATTCCAAAAAGGAAACATAGGATGAGGTTTTTGATTCAAAACAAAAAAAAGGGGAGATTCAGAAAAGAAAATGTCAAATTCTGGCTTCACCTCAAAAATAGAAGACATTCCAAAAAGAAAACATAGGATTAGGGGTTGATCCAAAAATAGGAGACATTCCATAAAGAAAACAAAGGATTAGGGTTTTCATTGAAAAATAAAAAATTAGAGACATTGCAAAAGGAAAACATAGGATTAGGGTTTTGATTTAAAATAAAAAAATAAGAGACATTTCGATAAGAAAACATAGGTTCAACACTAAAAATAGGAGACATTCCGGAAAGCAAACATAGCATTTGGATTTTGATTCAAAATCAAAAAGTAAGACACATTCCGAAAAGAAAATAAAAGATTACTATTTTGATTCAAAAATAAAAGACATTCTAAAAAGAAAACTTACAATTATGCTTTTGATTGAAAAGCAAAAATTAGGAGACATTTGAGAATCAAAACATTTGATTACAATTTTGGTTAAAAATTATAAGACATTCTAAAAAGAAAACTTAAGATTAGGATTATGATTCAAAACAGAAAAATAAGAGCGATTCCAAAAAAAAACATAGGATTAGGGTTTTTATTCCAAACTAGAAGACATTCCAAAGCGAAAACATAAGATTATGGTTTTGATTCAAAAATAGGAGGTATTCTGAAAAGAAAACATTGGATTAGGGTTTCGATTAAAAAATAAAAAAAATAGGAGACACTACAAAAAGTAAACATCGGATTAGGGTATTTATTGAAAAATAGGAGACATTCTGAAAAGGAAACATCGGATTAGGTTATTGATTCAAAACCAAAAAATATGAGAGATTCAGAAAAGGAACCATCGGATTAGGTCTTTAACTCAAAATTAGGGGGCATTCCATAAAGAAAAGATAGGATTAGAGGTTCGAGCCATAAAATAGTGGACATTACATAAAGAAAACAAAGGATTAGGGTTTTGATTGAAAAATAGAAAATAGGAAACATTTTAAAAAAACATAGTATTAGGGTTTTAATTAAAATAAAAAAATAGTAGAAATTCCAAAAAGAAACATATGATTAGGGTTTTAATTTAAAAATAGGACACATTCTAAAATGAAAAACTAGGATTAGGGTTTTAATTCAAAACAAAAAATCTAGGAGAATTCCGAAAAAAAAATTCAAAACCAAAATATGAGACATTCTGAAAAGCAAACATAGCATTTACGTCTTGATTTAAAAGCAAAAAATATTAGACAGTCCGAAAAGAGAACACATGATTAGTATTTTGATTCAGAAATAGAAGACATTCCGAAAAGAAACTTAGTATTATGTCTTTGATTGAAAAGAAAAAATTAGGAGACATTTCAAAAGGAAAACATGGGATTATGATTGTGGGTAAAAACTATGAGACATTCAGAAAAGAAAACTGAGGATAAGGCTTATGATTCAAACCTGAAAAATAGGAGACATTCCAAAAATAAAAAACACAATAGAATAATAATGCTTCATTTCTACAATTAGAATAATTATGCGTGTTTAGAATGAAGTTAGAAGCGATTTAATGGTGTATTTTTGGATTTTTGAGGCGCCGCCGTGCGTTTTTCATGACTCGTAGATCCACATGGGCGTCCGGAAATTCCACGCGACCGTGTATATTTCTGCAGCATTACATAATTAACTAGGTTGATCAATTTTCTTTCAAATTTTACAGATTATGGGACCTCAGTCAAAGAAACAATAAAAGAAATAGCCGTGTGAGTCGTCCCCCCCGAGTTCGAGAGCATGAGATTCATTATCCCCGAGCATCAGGCTCGTTTTGAGCATCTGTCGAGACTTCGGTTCTGACAGACTCGATACCTGGACATGAGCTTATTGAGAGATTTACAGAAGGGAGATGAGTTTGCAGATGAGGTCGAGGATCTCGTTTTAGTTGGTAGATGGAGGCAGTTATTGTCGACTAGCTAGCCAGCCATTCGTGAGCTTACAGTTGAGGTCTTATCGTCATTCGAGTTCGATAGATCTTATGCTTAATTCGACAGCCTCGACGCCATTTAGTTCAGAGCATTTGGACATTACCATAGCATGAGCATCACTCAGTTTTCATTTCAACTTGGCTTGTATGAGGAGGCATTTACAAACACTGAGGAGTCTTCCCAGTTACCGACAGATTTCCCTTGAGCGTTGACCCTGCACTGAGCTTACCAAGCATTGTGTGGTCAGGGCCAGTATGAGTCGGGGATGTCCAAGGCCACGTGCCTTTCCCGACCTACGTACCGATATT
The DNA here is from genome assembly GCF_009730915.1 of Dioscorea cayenensis subsp. rotundata. NCBI lineage: Eukaryota > Viridiplantae > Streptophyta > Magnoliopsida > Dioscoreales > Dioscoreaceae > Dioscorea > Dioscorea cayenensis. Next base: position 8,066,696 of record NC_052490.1, read on the forward strand.
TACACGGTATTCTAAGTAGGTCGGTGGATGGCCGTGCTTATAGCAATGGCGTTCTAAGCCGGCAGGAGCTTCTATATTTGTATTCGATGGTGCATTGCATATCGATTCATCTAGGGTACATCATCACAGAGTATATTCGACATCAGGTTGGCCCCTACATTATGAGACTAGTTTTGGGCATGGGTCTCTTGGACACTATTCACAGGGACGAGAAGACGAGTACACTTGCGCCCCTGAGCATGGAGACGATGACATTGATGGGTATGGTCCGCAGGGTTCGGACGGGAGTTTTTGCTTTGCTGCTATCAGCTCCAAAGATAGCTTAGGATGAGAGTGATGATGCCGAGGCTTCTCAGCATGCTCTCGAGCCTCAGCCAACACCGATGAAGACCGAGCCATCTCCGGTGGCAGAGGATACACCCGTACACATGTTTTCACCATCTCAAGCCCATGATCGCCTTGAGAAGCTCGAGAGTACGATGGGGGTGATATGGGCAGAGGTTGCTAAGGTTTAAGTAGAGATTGCTGAGATTTGGGCTATGCAGGTCGCACAGTATACAGAGTTCATGCCACGTTTTGACACATTACAGTAGATTTTACAGCGAGACATCGCCTCGTCATTTGTCTTGCAGTCGAGGACTCCTTAGGCCCCTCCGGTATCACTATCACCACGTCTGCCAGCACTCTTCGATCTAGCACCCGCTGCAGCAGAAGAGCCAGAGCACGACATGGACACTTGACTTTGTTTCATCATTTTTGTTACTTTTTGCATTTCATTTTGGACTTGTATATTCAGAAAGGACTTTCCTTTCGAGTTTATTTTCATTTTGTGGTCTCGAGTTGTATTCATTACCTTATCTTTTATATACTCGAGTTGTTTTTGTTTCATTGAGCTTCACTAAACTTCCTCGTATATGCGTGCAGATGGTCTTGTCATCATGGGAATTGAGACTTTGTCATAGGCACGGCCAATGGTGCTTCAGCACTTGGCCGTGTGTGCTTCACAGCCTGTTGGAACATCACTCTGAAGGATTTAGCTCCATCAAATGCAACACTAGGAGTTAGGGGAGTATTGTTTTGATTGGTTCTCCCACATTTGTTCTTGATTGATATAAATTATGAGTGAGCCTGCATGTGTACATTAGGGAAAATGTACACCTTAAGTGTGGGGGGAGTTTCATAGTGCACACATCTCTTTTATATTAATTTTGATTCATATACATGCTAACATAGCCAATGGTGGTTCACCTTAGTTGCAATGATTGTATTCTTGAGTTTAGAAGAATTTTTAACATTGATTGTCTTCATGGTCTAGTTGTTGCTTGAATTTGTAGGAATTTTTGCCCGATTAACACTTGTTACACTACTCACTCTTTAAACTCTTTTGGAAACTCATGTTCGATGCTAAAAGGACTAGTTATTTTTGTTTCTTTTGTTATTTGTGAAAAAAAATTTGGTGAAATGAAAAGAAAGAACAAAATAATTTAATTGTTTATTTGTGCTTGTTGGGTGGAAAGAGCTACCACCTATAAAGTATGAAGTACTCTCATAAGTCAGATACTAGTTATGCCCTGATGAGAGAAAGAGCTATCTCATAGGATGACTGAAAGCTACCACTCCGGTAGAAAGAGCTACCACCTCGAAAGTGTGAAGGCCACCTTAGCGGCCGCTTTGGAAAAGGCTACCTTAGAGGATGTGTGAAGCTACTACCATCTTTGAAATTTTTTTACCTTTTGTAGATAAATAAGACCCCTATTCTTAGAACTTTGAGGAGTATACTTTGGGTTGTTTTGAGTGAGTTCACACACTTACACAATTTTGGGTTTGTTGTCCTTTTTGATTCAAGTTCTTAGCTAGAGCATTCATTTTTCGTATTTAGTGTTGAAATTTCCCTTACTTGTATAATGCTCTCTTTGTATGCTTTGGTGAGCCTAAGGCCAAGCATTTCCAATATTTCTGTCATCTATGCACATAATGTTTTAATTTTTGCTTGAGGACAAGCAAAAGCTTAAGTGTGGGGGAGTTTGACAAGTGCTTGTGTGATAAGAATGTTAAGTGTTTTTTACTTATGATGAGCATTACTTTTATCAGGTTTTAATGCTAATATGTGTGTATTTATGTTACTTATTTGCAGATAGGGTTATGAGGCCGAATATTAGAGAAAGAAGCCAATGTGGATCGTAAATGCACTAATAGGAGAAAATCTTGAGAAGGTTCAAATGCGAAGGCATAAGTCAGGTTCGAAATGCGGGAATGTGTGCCAACCTCCTCGTATTGAAGTTAGCGCAATGATTTGGAGGGTCACAAGGGCAGTTCCATTCAAGCATTCTGGCTTGTCCATGTATAACAAGAACTCCACCAATATGTCCATTGTTGAAGAAGCAAAGCGATATATGACATAATCGTGTGCCTGTTTACGTTACCTAGATGAAAGCATGGATTCGGGACTATTTCAGCCTGGTACTGTAGCAGGGCACTGTAGCAAAACAATATAGCAGGTACTGTTCACAACTGGCCCAAGAAGGAAAAAAAATAGAGAATACATACGGGCATGCATTAATTCCACATGGCCATGTGAAAAAAATCCACACGGGCATTCACAGCGGCGTATGGATTCCCGATTCCAGCCATTTAAAATCCGATTTCAGTCCCGATTTTAGCATTCTTTCCTCCATCTTTTCCACAACTTGAGAGAGTGTGGCTACTAGGGTTTTGAGAGATATTGGCTAGGGATTTGGAGAGGTTCTACGGCTCTGACATCGCGCTCCATTTGGAAGAAGGTTAGTGGGAGAGCTTTCATCGCCACCAATCCGGTGAGGTGTATCCTAGCTAGCCTGAACAAATGGACCCTTGGACGAGTAGAGGACTCTCCACAAGGCCATCGCCACGACTAGTGAGGGGGGTTTGTATGGATTCTTTGCTTTTACATTTGATTTCATTGATTGTAATTAGCTCTAAGGAGAGCTAAATGCCATAGTGGGTACTTGGGTATTTAATGAACCCTAGCATGTATACATTTCATTGAATCTCTTTATTATACTTTCAATTAATTGATGTTTTATTTGAGTTCCAATCTTGAATGCTTGATTGTATGAATGCTCCCTTAGAGTGACACTAGGGTTGAGAGTTCTTGTTGGTAACCCTTGTGGGTAAGTGACACACCACGAGAGTTAGACAAAGCTAGATTAGAGAGGGTTGAGAATGTGAGTCAAGAGGTAGCAGAGCGTCTCCTTTTTCCTCTGGTGTGATTTATTCTACCTCCATTTCCTCAAGTTCTTTGTGGTCATAGTAGAGTGAATGGGCTAAAAGATAACCTTCTGCTGGGGCTTAGTTGCGGGTGCAATTGAGTGAAGAGTTGAAGTGATTTTAGCACGTAGGGCTTAACTGTAGCTAGGGATCTTTGATAATTGCTTGTGTGATATGAATGCGAAGCATTCTTTCCTTATGTTGAGCATTACTTTTCTCGGGTTTTTACACTAATATGTGTGTTTTTATGTTACTTTCGTGCAGGTAGGGTTGTGAGGCCGAGTATAAAGGAAAGAAACCAATGTGGATCATAATGCACCGATTTTGGAGGAAATCTTGCTAAGGTTCGAACGCGAAGACATAGGTCGGGTGTGAGATGCTAGAGTGTGTGCCAACCTCTTCATCTTTGAGTTAGCACAACCATTTAGAGGGGTACAAGGGCAGTCACACTCAAGCATTCTGACTTATGCACATAGAACAAGATCTCCACCAACTTGTCCGTCATTAAAGAAGCAAAGCGATCCATGACGTGAACGTGTACCCGTTTGTGTCACCTTGATGAAAGTATGGACTCGGAAAGTATTTTAGGCCAGGTACTTTAGCAGAGCTGTGTAGCGAAAGTACTGTAGCAGCATTGTTCACAGCCACCTGGGAAAACATGAATTCAGAGAATCCACACGGGCGTGTGGAAATTATACACGCCGTGTGGAAATTCCACATGGGCGTGTGTAAAATGCACTGGCCCATGTAGTCGCTCGATTCCAGCCGTATTAAAAGCCGATTCAGCCCCGATTTTAGCATTCGTTTCTCCATCTTTTCCCCAACTTGAGAGAGGGTTTTGGCTAGGGTTTTGAGAGGTATTGGCTAAGTTTTTGGAGAGGTTCTACGGCTCCGACATCGTCATTCCTTAGGAAGAAGGTTGCTAGGGGAGCTTCCGTCGAGGCGTATCCTATAGCGGACAAGGGAATCCTTGGACGACGAGTAGAGGACTTTCCACAAAACCATTGCCACGACTATTGAGGGGATTTCTCTATGGATTCATCACTTTTACATTCTATTTCTTTGATTGTATTTAGCTCCATGGAAAGCTAAACCCCTAGTGGGTACTTGGGTATTTGTGAACTCTAGGATGTATTTGTTTTATTGAATCTCTTTATTATGCTTTCAATTAATTGATGTTTGTTGTGAGTTCCAAACTTGAATACTTGATTGTATGAACATTTCACTTAGAGTGACACTAGGGTTGAGAGTTCTTGTTGGTAACCTTGTGAGTGAGTGACACACCACAAGCATTAGACAAAGCCAGGTTGGAGAGGGTTGAGAGGGTGAGTCGAGAGGTACATGAGCATCGACTTTCCCCTCCGGCGTGATAGATTCTACCTCCGTTCTTTGAGTTCTTTGCGGCCATAATAGAGTGAATGGTCTAAGGGATGACCCTCCGCTGGGGCTTAGTTGCACGTGCAACGGAGTGAAGCGTTGAGGTGATCTTAGTATCTAGGGCTTAATCGTGGTTGGGGACCTTCCACCTGAACCAAAAGGTTAGGTCTATAATTAGGAAGAGATTTATCACTTGGAATCCCTTGAGCTCATTGCAACTCTATTCGAGTGCGAGGTTGAGAGGTTATCTAATCTCTTCCGGGACATGTATAGAGTTAGGCATAGTTGACCTTAGATTTGGGACTATGTATTCAAGGATTTCCATGACTCACCATTGCATTGATTAGGAATCATAATAGAGGGTTCTTGCACTTGAAACGAATGTCCTAGGAGGAGCATTATCCGAGTACCCCATCTTTATCGATTGCCTTACCTCCTTTTTCACTCGTGCTTTCTTACTTGTATTTTTTACTTTTGAGAATTGAATCATTGTCACACTTATAACTACTGATCTTTCACATAGCTAAGAAGCGGATTAAGTGTTTTTAATCCCTACTCCCTGTGGATTCGATACCCGCTCATCCGGGATTATTACTTCGACAAACCTGTGCACTTGCGGGATATACGCAAGGGGATCTTGTCAAGTTTTTGGCGCTGTTGCCGTGGAGTAGGCGTTTAGAGATACTTTGAACTTTGTTTTCTTACCTATTTATCATTCATTCTATTTCATACTTTTTTATTCTTCCATCATTCTCATTTGTTTTCTTTTGTTATGTTTTACTTTTTCTTGCAAGGATTTTAAATGATTATTGACCCAGACGTTGCTCTATATTTTCAGGTCGAAGCTCTTAGTAAAAAGGTTGATAGAATTGTTACTTCATGACAACAAAACATTCCATGTTACAACGCTTATCATCCAATTGAAGTGGGCTACCCAAACTTATTATGGAATAATGGTGAACAACATTGGGAGGCACTTCAAGAGGAATGTCAAAGGGGTGAGATACTCGGCGAGGATGCACCTCAGTTACAAAGGGTATTAGCTAACTTTATTGAAGCATCCGATGGCTGCGTCCAAAATATGAAGACCACATGAAGATGTCATGAAGCCTCCTATAAAAACCTAGAGCATCAATTAGGAGGGATACTTGACACACTCTCCAAGGAACAACAAGTATTTCAGAAAGCAAGTCAAGATCCTTATAGAGAAGATGTGGTAGTGAATGACAATGAAGAAGTGGGCAAAACATGTATGATGTTGTCGAGATTGAGAGGATACATGAAGAACCGTTCATTTAATGTGATGAATGTTTGAGTAGACAGTATGTTTGTGAGCAAGAAATGATGCAAGGAGAGTTGGCGAAGACAGATTGCTTCCAAGTTGAAATTGAAGAAGAAGCAACCCCTAAGGTAATGGAACACGCATCTCTCTTTGGGATTGATCAATTCATAAATTACAAGAAAGAGATTTTGGGTTTGGAAGAAGATGTGGGTAGGAGATTGAAGCCACCCAATGACCCACTTGTGCTAAGCTTGGATAATTCCCAACCCAAATTGTTTCCTTGGAGGGCAAAAGGTAAGGTGGTTGGACTCTCCAACAAATATTCCACCCCAGCAAGCAAATTTTTGGTTTAAGGGAAATAGATATGCAATGTCTAATCAGAAAGAACATACTCTTTTCAAGCCTCCATAAGGTAAAGAAGAGGTACGTCAAGCTTAGTGACGTTAAACAAGTGCTTCTTGGGATGCAACCCAAGTGTTTACTGATTTCTTATCTTCTAGTTTAGTTTGTTTGCATGAATAATTTGTTAAGTGTTGGTGTCTTGATTTTTAGATGCTTGTGCTGAGATTTTCTTGTGGGCTTTGAATATTCATCGTGTGTTTTCATGTGAAATTCATGAAGTTATGTCATTTGAGCTTTATTCCATGTTTTTCGGTGGTAAAACTTGAATACTAGGGCAGGCTCTGAGTGTGTAAACAAGTTCAGAAACTTTCTGCAGAGCCTGCAGGTTTTTCTAAGGCATCTAGTGAAGACGCACGGGCGTGTGGAATTTCCGCACGCCCATGGATTTATATTGCGAGCGCATCCAGAGAAGGCACAGGGGCGTGTGGCTGCCCCTGTGAATGACCATGCGAATATCGCACGCCCGTGGGTAATTTCTGCACGGGCGTGTGAATTCCTACACAGTTCGGCCGATTATCTCGAGAGCACACAAGGGCGTGAACTCGCACCTGTGGATGACTTTGTGAAAACCGCACGGGCGTGGGTAATTTCCACACGCCCGTGCAAATCTCTGCAGAGGAGCCCTCTCTATACCGAGATGACACAGGAGCGTGTGATCACCCCTGTGTGCTGGGCCTGTGAATGCCCACGGCCGTGTTAAATTTCGCATGGGCGTGTGGAACACTTAAAGATTTTTCTCGGATGTCCAGAGAAGCCACAGAGGCATGCGGCTGCCACAGTGTGTCGGGCGCACGGGCGTGGGTATTTTCCGCACTCCCGTGCGAGAGCGTTTAGAGTTAGTGAGAGTTTTTCCCGAGAGTGGCCAGGGGCGTGCGCCTGCCCTTGTAAAGCTCTCCTGTCAGGGCGCAGGGGCCTGGGTAATTTCCGCACGCCCGTGTGGATGTACAGAACGCCAAGAGGCGTGAGTTCTTTTTAAAGAATAGTCGTTTCTCTTCTCCCTCACATCCTCCATTCGTCTGGGAGCACTTTCACATCAACCCCCGACCACCTAGCGCTGATTTGGTAGGATTGTTGCAAGGTTTTTCGACCGATTTGTAGTTCTTTCATTTTAACTCGTCGGTAAGCCGTATTTATGATTTCCTTCATCAATTCATGATTTTCATAGATGAATCTGGTTAATAATGCTTCGTTTCTTCAATTAGAAAGATAATTTATGTTTAGAACGAAGTTACAAGTATTTTTAAGTTGTATTTTAGGATTCTTGTGGCGCGGCCGTGTGGTTTTCACGCCCCGTGGACCCACACGGGCGTGCGGAAATTCCACACGACCGTGTGGATTTTTGCAGATTATGGCACCTCGATCGAAGAAGCAAACTGATAAGAGGCCGCGTGAGTCATCCCCTGAGTCATCCCCTGAGCCTGAGGGCATGAGTTTCGCGATTCCAGAGCATCTGGTTCGCTATGAGCGCTTGTCGAGACTCCAGTTCTGACAGATTCGATTCCTGGACACGAGTATACTGAGAGATCTACAGGAGGGAGATGAGTTCGCTGATGAGGTCGAGGATCTCATTTCAGCAGGTGGTTGGCGTTAGTTATTGACGATTAGAGAGCCAACCATCTGAGAGTTTGCACTGGAGGTGCTATCATCATTCAAGTTTGATAGATCGTACGCCAGCTTCGACAGTTTGGACACCATTCAGTTTAGAGCACTTGGGCACCACCATAGCTTGAGCATCACTTAGTTTTTAGTTCTGCTTGGCTTGTATGAGGAGGCATTCTCATACACTGAAGAGTATTCTTAGTTACCGACTGCTTATCCTGGAGCTTTGACCACGCAAAAAGCTTACAGGGTGCTATGTGGGCAGGGTTAATATGAGCCGGGGTTGTCCAAGGCCACGTGCCTTTTTGGACCTGCATACTGATACTTACATGCCATCATGAGCAGATCGGTGAATGGCTGTGGTGATAGCACTGCCGTTCTAAGCCAGCAGGAGCTTCTATACTTGTACTCGATGGTGCAGTGCGTACCGATTCACTTAGGACACATCATGGCAGAGTACATCAGACATCAGGGACATTATGCTAGACTGGGAGCGATCTTCTCGGGCCCCTACATTATGAGATTAATGCTGGGCATGGGTCTCTTGGATCCGATTTGTGGTGCTGAGAAGACGAGTATACCTACCCCCTAAGTTTAAAGACACTGAGATTGGTGGGCATGGTCCGTAGAGTTTGGACAGGGGTTTATGCATAGGTGCTACCAGCTCCAAAGATAGCTGAGGGTGAGGGTGATCATGCCGAGGCTTCCCAGCCTGCTTCCCAGCCTCAGTCAACACCGATGGAGATCGAGGCACCTTCGGCAGTAAAGGACGCTTCCCCCGTACGTATATTTTCACCATCTCGAGCTCATGATCGCTTCGAGAGGCTCGAGAATGCGGTGGGAGTGATACGGAAAGAGGTCTCTGAGATCAAGGCCACGCAAGCCGCTCAGTACACAGAGTTCATGGCACGTTTTGATATATTACAGCAGATCTTAGAGCGAGATGTCACCTACTCATTTGTCTTGTGACCTAGGACTCCTCAGCCCCCCTCAACATCTCCTGCACCCCCATCCTCTATACCAGCACCGGTGGATCCACCTTATGTTTCCCCACCACCAGCAGTAGCAGAGGATCCGACAGAGCATGACACCGACATTTGACTTTATTTTTCTGCAATTTCTTTATTTTGCATTTTATTTTAGACTTGTTCACTCAGAAAGGATTCTCCTTCTGAGTTTATTTTCATTTTGCATGTTGAATTGTATTCATTGTCTATCTTTTATATATACTCGAGTTATTTTTGTTTTATTGAGCTTCACTGAACCCCCTCGTGTATGCGTGCAGATGGTCTTGTCATAATGGGAATCGAGACTCTGTCATGGCCATGGCCAAGGTGCTTCGGCACTTGCCCATGTGAGCTTCACAACCAGTCGGAACATTACTCCCAAGGATTTGGCTTCATCAAACACAACACTAGGAGTCAGGGGAGTATTATTTTGATTGCTTCTCCCACATATATTCTTCATTGATATACATTATGAGTGAGCTTGCATGTGTACATTGAGGACAATGTACAACTTAAGTGTGTGTGTGTGTGGGGGTGGGGGTGTTTCACAGTGCACACATCCTTTTTATTGTTCTTGATTGATATACATGCTCACATAGCCAATGGCGGTTCACCTTAGTTTCAATGATTGTATTCTTGAGTGTAGGAGAATTTTTAACATTCAATGTTTTCATGCTCTAGTTCTTGCTTGAATTTCTAGGAATTTTTACCTGATTTACACTCAGTGCACTACTCACTCTTAAACACTATTGGAAACTCATGTTTGATGTTAAAGGGACTAGTTATAGTTGTTTCTTGTGTTAAATTCTGAAAAAAAATATAATGGAAAATAAAAAGAAAGAACAAAATAGTTTTATTGTTTATTTATGCTTGTTGGGTGGAAAGAGCTCCCACCTATGAAGTATGAAGCTACTCTCATAAGTCAGATACTAGCTATGCCCTAATGAGAGAAAGAGCTATCTCATAGGATGAGTGAAAGCTACCACTCCTGTAGAAAGAGCTACCACCTCGAAAGTGTTAAAGCCACCTTAGCGGCTGCTTTGGAAAGGGCTAACTTAGAGGATGTGTGAGGCTACTACCATCTTTGAAATTTTTGTCACTTTTGTAGATAAATAAGTCCCTTGTACTTAGAACTTTGAGGAGTATACCTTGGGTTGTTTTGAGTGAGTTCACACACGTACACGATTTCGGGTTTGTTGTCCTTTTTTATTCAAGTTCTTAGCTAGAGCTTTGACTTTTTGTATTTATTGTTGAAATTTCCCTTACTTGTAGAATGCTCTCTCTGTACACTTTGGTGAACCTAAGGCAAATCACTTCCAATATTTCATTCATCTATGCACAGAATATTTAATTTTTGCTTGAGGACAAGCAAAAGCTTAAGTGTGGGGGAGTTTGATAAGTGCTTGTGTGATATGAATGCGAAGCATTCTTTCCTTATGTTAAGCATTACTTTTCTTAGGTTTTTACACTAATATTGTGTTTTTATGTTACTTTCGTGCAGGTAGGGTTGTGAGGCCGAGTATGAAGGAAAGAAACCAATGTGGATCATAATGCACCGATTTTGGAGGAAATCTTGCTAAGGTTCAAACGCGAAGACATAGGTCGGGTGTGAGATGCTATAGTGTGTGCCAACCTCCTCGTATTTGAGTTAGCACAACCATTTGGAGGGGCACAAGGGCAGTCACACTCAAACATTCTGACTTATGCACATAGAACAAGATCTCGACCAACTTGCCATCATTAAAGAAGCAAAGCGATCGATGACGTGAACGTGTGCCCGTTTACATCGCCTCGAAGAAAGTATGGACTCGGGAAGTATTTTAGGCTAGGTATTGTAGCAGAGACTGTAGCGAAAGTACTGTAGCAACGCTGTTCACAACCGGCCGAGGAAACGGGAATTCAGAGAATCCATACGGGCGTGTGGAAATTATACATGCCCGTGTAGAAATTCCACATGGACGTGTGTAAAATCCACAGGCCCGTGTAGTCGCCCGATTCCAGCCCTATTTAAAGTTGATTCAGCCCTGATTTCAACATTCTTTTCTCCATCTTTTCCACTGCAGAAGCTACTGTAGCACCTGGAGAATTTTCAAGTCAAAAGTTGAACCATGGCATACGGTCTCAATGCTGCCCTAGATGGAGCCCGGGATGATCACTTTAGCCAGAGAAGTGGATAATGTGTTGGAAGGCATATGGGCTTAATGAGGTTCTCATTGTGCCAGTATGGATATTATTAATTGAGCTGGAGTGCATTTTTGCCTACCCCAAATGGCCTTAATGAGGAGCTCATTAAGCCAGTATACCACCAGTATAGAGGCCAATTTGAGCCGGTATACAACCAGTATGGAGGCCATTTGGAGGTTGTTTTGCATCTATTTTGAGGGCATACAGGCTGGTTTGGAGAGGGAGTATAATGGGAGTATATGAGGGCATTTGGAGTAGGGAGGAAAAACGAAGACATCATCTTGGGGAGAGTTAGCTTGAGGCTTGGAGGTGATTAAGGGCTTGAACTTCAAGGGGAGAGCTTCATCATCAAGGAAGGAGGAACATTTGGCATTCCTTGGGCTAGAGGAAGCGTCATTCGGCCGGCATCGTTCTTCTTCACTATCATTTGGACTAGGGAGTGCTATTTATGCTTTTGTTTCTTATGTTTCTTGAGTTTGTGATTCTTGTTTGTATGATGGCACACTAGACCCCCAAGGCCGCCTGATGTAGGTGAACCTTGGAGGGTTCATCATGTATTGTGGATGCTATACTTTTATTTTGAAATACATTGGTGTGATTTATGGTTTGGCTCATTGTTCATCATGTCTAGAACTATAAAATAGAGAGATCCTTAGTTCTTTATTGAGTTGTACTTGTAGATGTGACCTACTCGCATGTACTAGATCGTTAATGAGCTAGAAGGGGTATTCTTGTATCGACATGCTGAGAAATTTGGATGTTGGTAGCCCCTCCGAATTATAAGGATGAACTTAGGTCAAGTGTATCCTTATTGCATGATCTTCCTTCGCTTAATGCAATCATAGGAATGTGATTAGGGAGAGATCGTTGTCATTATTCGTATGGGATTAGCGTTTAACCGCCGAGAGATTGGGGCTGAACTAAATTTTAAGATCCATCAGTCCAAATCACCCTTGCCATGTTGTTCTTATGCATCCATATATCATGATGACCCCTCATGGGGATCCTCATCCCTAGGCCTATTTATCATCATCATTGCTCTTGTGATTTCTTGCTTGCCTTGGAATTGTTATACATGTGATTTATTAGTATTGATGCGTGTATTAGAGTGAAATACCATGTTTAAGTTGTAAGGTTAGAAAGTAAGTTATGGAGGAGTAATAGGACCTCCTTAGCATCTTGTAGAATACGACCCCTGTGTCAGTCACTGGGTATTACTTGGTGACCCCGTACACTTGCGGGCAAGCAACCAAGTTTTTGCCGCCGTTGCCGGGGACTTAAGGAATTATAGGAAACTTCTAGCTTATTGCTCTAACCATTTTTATTTTCTTTTATTTCTTTTTTTCATTTGTTTTAATTCTTTTTGAGCTTAACTTTCTTTATCTTTATTGACTTTGCAAGGTACGGTGCATGACACATACAAATCGATCAAATTTAGTTGCGCAAGACAGTGAAATTGGGAGAACATTGCATCGAAGACTTAGAGAAGTGGGTGAAAGCATTAGTAAAAGAAACATCGAAATTGAGGACACAGAATCTGTAATCATGGACGAAGAAAGAAGTACTGTATCAAAATATGAAAGGCTGCAATTCACGGGTATCGAAGTAATAATTACCCCGGTGAGTGGGTAGTCGAATCCACAGGGAACAGGGCTACTAGTACTAACTTCTTCTCTGCTTTCTAACTTAATGATAAATGGAAAGGTGTGGTGATCTAATATGCAAAGAAATGAATACCAGAGACAAATATGCAAGGGTTAAATGGATGGAGATCTCAATCAGTAAAAGTGGGGTATTCGGGCAATGCTCCCCCTAGGATTCAGGTATTAGGTACCGAATAAGCAAAGTGTTTCTATGATGAGTAAGTTAAGTCGTGGAAATCCAAATATAATCGGATCCGGCCTCCCGATCACCGATACTAGTCCCCTACGAGGTCCCGGTGGAGAAATCGCTTAATCTCAACACCTCACACCACATATGACTGCAAAGCACTCTAGGGATTCCAAGAGTTATATCCGATTCCTAAAGATTGATCCAACCCTAATTTGAGGCGAAGGTTCCTAACCCCCTACAAGGTCCCGGTTGAGAAATCTCTCAATCTCATGCCTCACACCAAATATTGTTGCATAGAGCTTAAGGAACGGAGATAGAATACACTCAATCGGAAGGGAGAGGGGACACTCCACTATCTCATGACTCACCTTCTCAACCCTCTTTAACCTTGAAGTTCTAACTCTAATAGAGACCTCTCTCACACCAAAGTAACAAATCATGCAAATCCAATTAACCACAAGGATTAATTAAACAAGCAAGCAATGAGAATACAAGATTAAAACTTAATCAAACTCGGATTAAATAGAAACATTAAGCAAATCCACAAAAGATGAGAATCCTAGGGTTCCACAGGCCCAAAATACCCTCTAGGGTTTTAGCTCTCCATGGAGCAACATACAAAAACACACCATCAATGAATGAAAGTACATTAAAAACCATAGAAATAAACACCCTTATGTATGAGTCGATGGCCTTGATGGAGAGCTTCGACGTCTTGAAGGACCCACTCCGAAGCTAGGTTCACCGGTGGCTTCCTTGATGCTATGACGGAGGAGGAATCGATCAAAGTTGGTGACGAAGCGCCTCCAAAGCCGCAAAGACCTCCTCTCCAAACCCTAGCCGTCTCACCCCTCAAGAGTCGCACAAAAGATGATAAAGAGTAGGGCAAAACGGCTATTTATAGGCCTTAGATCGCGTCTGTCACATGCCCTCATGCGCCCGTGTGGATTTTCCATGCGCCCGCGTGAATAGTAATTTTGTTACAGTAAAATTGCTACAGTACTTTCACAAAACACGATCCAAATACTCTTCTCTTGAGGCCACATGTCCGGGCACACATCCATGAGGTAGGTTATAAAACTTTTCTTCATCGATGTATCTTTGAGAGGTCTTGCAATCTTCAGAAAGAGAAGGAACATGAAGATGTGACTGCCTTTGTGCCCTTCCAACTAGTGAATTGACTTGAATCTTCTTGGAAGTTGGCACACATCTCCACGTTTATGAACTCCTCTCGTATCTTGGTCCTTGAATTGAGAAAGAACTCCCAACATTGTGTCTTTATATCCTATCTTTGTTTCCTTTTTACTCTTCAAGGCATTCACAACCTATATGCATAAAAGAACACCAAATACACAATATGAGACATAAACCATGGTAAAAATGATGCTCAATGAATGTAAAACATATATAAAAATATGTCTACTCAAGCAGTTATCAATGGTCTTGCAAATGTAGATGCCCATGATCATCTTTCCTGTTTCCTTCAAATCTGTTCCACTTTCAAGATAAACATGGTGACAGACGATGCAATCCAGCTACAACTATTTCCATTCAGTTTGAGAGATGGACTATACCAGTGGCTCACATCCTTACCGCCGGGATCGATCAAGACATGAAAAGATATGGTTGAAAAATTTTTGGGAAGGTATTTTCCTCGTAGCAAAGTGGTGAAGCTAAGGCAAGAAATTTCGGCATTCAAACAAGGAGAGTCGGAGACACTATTTGAAGCTTATGAGAGATTCAAAGACCTTCTTCGGAGATGTCCCCATCATGGCTTTGCTTCTTGGATGCGGGTTCAAATCATCTACAACGGGTTGAACTTTGCAACTCGTCAATTAATTGATGCCGCATCGGGTTGATCTCTTAGTAACAAATACCCCGACGAAGCCGAGCAACTCCTTGAATCAATGGCAAGCAATGAGTCTCATTGGGCCTCAAGAGGTGCACCATAGAAAGGGGCCAGAATTTATGAAGTTAGTTCCAATGATGCTCTTGCCGCAAAGGTTGATGTGTTGTCTCGGAAGCTAGACATGCTCATGGGCAGTAGCTTGAAGTCAAAATCAGTGATGAGTTGTAGCAGTTGTGGTGGACGGCATGGAGTCACCCAATCCTATTGCTAGCTCCTCCGTTGGCCCAATTGAGAATGTTGATTATATTGGAGGACAAAGGCAACAAGGGAACCCTTATAGCTCAACTTATAATCAGGGGTGGAAGTGCCACCTGAACTTTTCATGGAATCAAGGGCAACAACAAAAAGCTACACCATCTCCATAAGGTCCCCAAATGCAACAACCAATGCTAGAGAAGAGGTTCACTATAGAAGATGTGCTTGCCAAGTTCATGATCAACACTGAATCAAGGTTTAATAGCATAACCAACATTATGGATTCTCAGTTCAGTAAGGTGAATGGCCAGCTTGCTCAACATGCCGGACAATTCAATGAGATAGGCTCCATTTTGAGAAATCTTCATGCTTTTGTACAATCACTTGAACATCAAGTCGGGCAGCTTGCTAAAGCAAATTCTGAGCGATTTTCAGGCAGTCTTCCTAGCAACACTGAAGAGAACCCAAGAGAGCGCTTAAAGGCTATTGCCCTTAGAAGCGGGAGACAGGTTGGGACAAGGGTCGGAGTTGACCCAAGTGTCAAGGAAACTGGGGTAGCTGAAGTGGAACACCCCAATTTAATTGAGAAAGTTATTGAGAAAAAAAAAGCAAGGTGAAAATAAGGAAATTCCACCAAAGGGTTCATCAAAGCCATCTGAGTACAAACCTCCAATCCCCTATCATGCCATATTCAAGCAAGATAAGCAGGATGTGCAATTCAGAAAATTCATCAACATCTTCAAGCAACTCCACATAAACATCTTGATAGTGGAAGCTTTGACTCAAATGCCCAAGTATGCCAAGTTTTTAAAAGAATTTCTAACAAACAAGAGGAAATTGGAAGAAGAGGGCAGAGTTGCACTCACGAGAAATTGCTCGGCCATTTTGGAGAAGAAGCTCCATTAAAAATTGAAAGATCCGGGAAGCTTCATAATTCCTTGTGTACTTGAGGGTGGAGTTCAAGAAAATGCCCTAGTAGACTCAAGGGCAAGCATTAATGTTATGCCCTATACCATGTATTTGAAGCTTGGTCTTGATGAACTAGACCCACGAAGATGATTTTACAATTGCCGGATCGATCAACAAGGAAGCCTTGTGGGATTGTGGAGGATGTGATTGTCCAGGTGGACAAATTTGTATTCCCTGTGGATTTTGTCATCATGGATATTGATGAAGATGTGGAGACACCATTGATTCTTGGTCGGCCATTCCTCAGTACCTCCGGTGCCCTAATTAACCTTAAAGGAGGAAAATTAACATTAATGGTTGGAGAGGAAGAAGCAATGTACACTCTACCGGCGGCCATGAAACACTCCTTAGACCATGATGACATGCTTTATTTTGTTGATGAAACTGAACTTTTAATTTATGATTGTGTGCAGGAGGTACTTTCATTGAATCCATTGGATGAGTACTTAGGAGAGCTAGGAAATGAAGATCAAGAAGAACCTCACTCTCCTCTTCCAAGTTCTAATTTGAAGAAACCAAAGGAGAAGGTTATGTGTACCAATACCAAAGAGAAAGAAAAGAAAGATTCAATGTTGAAGAAAATTTTGAGGGAGGTCCGGGGAAAGAAGAAGAAAGGTATCACTCATTCTCATCCAACACCTCAAGAAAAGAAGGTACAATCTTCACCTCCCTTCATTCATGAAAAATGTGAAATTCATTCATTGATGCCCTTGAATTTATCGGGAAGAAACACCAACAATTGGAAGATGACTGGGGGAATTTCAAATTATTCGAACCCCCGTGAGGCAAGTGAAAATGTACATCAGGCTCGTGACGTTAAACAAGCACTTCTTGGGAGGCAACCTAAGCATTCCGTGGTTTATTTTGATGTTTGTGTGTTCTTTGTGTTCATGGCCTTGTTATTTTTCGTATTATCATGGAGTTATTAATTTGAATAAGTCCATGCTCTCATTATTTTGTGTATCATGATCATTGTCCATGTGGTTGTTTACTTATTTTTATTGTTGAGCGGCACTTGTTTGGGCTATCATTTCATGCATTAGATCGAAATTTTGAACCATTATTTTATGTTGGAGATGATTTTAGAACACCTTGTAGCCATGCTCATGTGTTTGGAGAAGCAATCAAAGCCTTAATGCATGATTTTAAGTCTAAACGGCTTCAATGAGGAGCTCATTGAGGCCGTTTGGAAATTCCAGAAAGTTTGGCTTGTGCCAAACGGCATCAATGAGGTGCTCATTGAGGCCGTTTAGAAATTCCAGAAACTTTGGCTTACTCCAAACGGCCTCAATGTGGACCTCATTGAGGCCGTTGGGGGTCTAGATATTCATGAAAACATTGTCACCTTCTCTCTATTCATTCTTCTTCTTCTCTAAACAAAACCTAACCTTCATTATCCATAAAACCATGGCTAAATCTCACCATTTTTTGTTCAAAATCATCTCCTCATCTCCTTGGGAAACAAATCTAGTGTTCTTCTTCAAGCTAAACTCAAGTGCTCTCGAGCTTTTGTTGGTGAGAAAGTTGATGAGAAAAATTTATTCTATTCTTTTCTTCTTGCTTTCTTGAGTTTTTGTGTGGATTGTTTCAAGCTTTTATCTTGTATTGTGTGGTATAACATCATGTCTTTGAATTTCCTTGAAAATATGTACAAATTTTTCGAAGTCATGATTGATGGGAACCTCTTTCAAGCTGAATAGTATCCATACGGGCTCCATATGTCCGTATAGATCTTATTCTCTTGAGTTTCATCATGTTTTTATCTATTTTCATGCCACATTATGCACCCTCTTGGATTCCTTTAATTCATACTTGAATAATTATTGATGTAGGAATGCCACACGTCAAGAAACTCGCTTCTAATCGGCCGAGGAAGGACTCTCACATCCCCGAACAACCCCGTTTCCCTTGTTCTCTTCACAAGTCTCGCTATGAAAATTTAAAGACCAAACCATTTGGTACTTTTCGGCATATTGATTGGAATGTCTTTGGAGAACTCAGGTGGGATGTGCAAGTGAAAGATTTATTTGCTCGAAATGGTTGGACGGAATTATTTTCAATCGATGAACCTACTTTTCACCAACTCACATTGAAGGTGTTGAGCACATTTGAGGCGAAGCAAGATGATAGGAGTGTTCTCATTCGATGACAAGGTGCCATTAAGTTCCAAGATTTTGGAAAAATTCATGAAATGAACCACATGGAGTTTGCAAAATACATGGGAATCTATGATGATGAGTTCACTAGCGCGTCGTTGCTTAATCGGCCCGCATTGATTATCCATTTGGCATGAGTGCAAGCTAATATTTGAAGTCCTTATCACCTACTGACACCATAAATACTCGGAAGGCTACTCATTTGGTGAATCCCCTCCACAGCTACATTCATTCTCTATGGTTTGGCACATTGTTCTTCATGTCTAGAACTATAAAATGGAGAGATCCTTAGTTCTTTATTAAGTTGTACGTGTAGATGTGACCAACTCGCATGTACTAGATCATTAATGAGCTAGAAGGGGTATTCTTGTATCGACATGCCGTGAAATTTGGATGTTGGTAGCCCCTCCGAATTATAAGGATGGACTTAGTTTAAGTGTATCCTTATTGCTTGATCTTCCTTCGCTTAATGCAATCAAAGGAATGTGATTAGGGAGAGATCGTTGTCATTATTCGTATGGGATTAGCATTTAACCACCGAGAGATTGGGGCTGAACTAAATTTTGAGATCCATCAGTCCAAATCACCCTTGCCATGTTGTTCTTATGCATCCATATATCATGATGACCACTCATGGGGATCCTTATCCCTAGGCCTATTTATCATCATCATTGCTCTTGTGATTTCTTGCTTGCCTTGAAATTGTTATACTTGTGATTTATTAGTATTGTTGCATGTATTAGAGTGAAATACCATGTTTAAGTTGTAAGGTTAGAAAGTAAGTGATGAAGGAGTAATAGGAGCTCCTTAGCCCGGTGGAATACGACCCATGTGTCACTCATAGGGTATTACTTGGTGACCCCGTACACTTGCGGGCAAGCAACCATATACAATGAAAATACTACAAACTAGTGCTACAGAGATCAAAAGGAAGTCGTAATGCATAAAAAGATACTGTTGAGACTAAATATAAATTTCAACAAGCAATATGAATTCAAAAAAATTGTAAATAAATATCAAAATTTTCTAGCCTTGGGCAGGCTTGCATAAGCACTGCTATAATGCTAAATTTTCCTTCCTCATGCAGGATTTTTTGGCCTCACTCCAAGTGCATGATACATTAACCCCCTGGATGGATCAACTCCTTGCCTAGCACTTTCAATGATGAGGTTTCTAAGTGCGACACCACCAAGTCTAGTCAATGAGTAGAATACAATGGTGAAAACTTAGTATAGCAGATGATCAAAGCTCTTAGAAGGAGGAGAATAAATGAGTAGGAGATGATTAAGAATACTTGTCATCCTCTACTCATAAATGAGTAGAAGATGATCAAAGCTTGTACAAGTAGAATCAAGCACAATCAATTTAGCTTCCATGGTGCTCATCGCATTGAGCTTCTGCTTAGTAGATTTTCATTAAACAGCTCCTCCTCCAAGTAGGAATATTTGTCCTGAGTTTAATTTAAGATCCACTGAGTCAAATATCCAGTTGAAATATGTATATCCATCTACCACACTAGGGAATTCAATATACCTCAGTCCAAAACCCATAGAGCATTTTAGGAATCTGAGAACCCTCTCAATAGCAAACAAACATTCTTGATTTAGGTTACTAATATATCTACTCAGTCTAGATACAGAATGCACAATGGCAGGTGTAATCCTATCTGATAGATACATCATGGATCCTATGATTTTAGCATAGGGATCCTGATTCACAGGTTTACCTTTGTTCTTCTTAAGGTGTACACTGGGATCAAAAGGTGTGCACTCCTGATATCTGTATTTCTCAAACACTTTCTCAATGTAAAGATATTTGGATAAAGTAATGCCATATACTGACTTAGTAAGCTTGATTACTAGGACAACATTAACTTCTCATGGATCTTTCATATCAAACTTACTACTAAGAAAATTCTTGACATCATAGAAAAGATCAAGATCAGAAGCAAAGATAAACAAATCATCTTCAGATCGAATGCGGCGTTAATCCTGGCGATGACAAGGTCAAGAAAGGGAAGGAATAACTAGTTGATTCGGAATCGAATCCGTTTTTATTTTAACAAGTGTTCCATAGATTCTGCTACAATTGAATCTTGTGCAAAGTCAGTAGTACTAGGGCCTTCGAGTGGGAATTTCCTTCTATAAGCAAATGTATCAAAGTCGGGGCTTAAGTAAGGCAGATCCTTATTCTTGGGAAGTAACTTCCAGATAAACTGATTAAGGATAAGGAGTTCCAGTCGAAAGATAAATGAGTTAGTTCAGGCTCCAACACACAAGCATACAATAACACATTTGCCATCTACTAATTTACTGTAAACAAACCTATCATAGCTGTTTACAACAAATCCATATGAGATGATTGTAAAGTGAAACTTAGCATACTACTGCTTAAGGTCTTGCTTCGGTCCATAAAGAGATTTTACAAGTCTGCAGACCTTGTGCTCTTGTCCACGGACAACAAAGCCTTCAGATTGCTCTATATAAATTTCTTCCTTTAAATAACTATTCAGGAAAATAGTTGACACGTCCGTATATGCGTGTAAACCGCAAGTGCATGGGTGTTGAAGTAATAATCCCAGATGAGTGGGTATCGTATCCACAGAGAGTAGGGAAAAAAGACACTTAAGTTGTTTCTTAACTAATGTGGAAGATGAATAGTGATAAGTGTGACAAAATATGAAATAACGAAAATAAAAACAACAAGATAGAGGGCACAAGTAAAGGAGAAGGTAAGGCTATCGATAACGATGGGGTAACCAGATATTGATCCGCCTAGGACAATCATTTCAAGTGCAAGAACCCTCTATTATACTTCCTACTTGATGAAACAATGAGTCATGGAAATCCTTAATTACATGATCCCAAATCTTAGGTCAATCATGCCTAACTCTATACATGTCCCAGAGGAGAGATTGAATAACCTCTCAACCTCGCACTCGCATAGAATTGCAATGAGCTCTAGGAATTCCAAGTGATAAACACTATTCCTATTTATAGACCTAATCCTTTGGTCCAAGTGGAAGGTCCCTAACCACAATTAAGGCTTAGGTGCTAAAATCACTTCAACGCTTCACTCCGTTGCACTCCCAACTAAGCCCCAGTGGAAGTTCATCCATTAGCCCATTCACTCAACTATGGCCGCAAAGAACTCTTGGAACATGGAGTTAGGATAGATCACACTGGAGGGGAAAGGGGACGCTCCGTTACCTCTCGACTCACCCTCTCAACCCTCTCCAATCTGGCTTTGTCTAACTATTGTGGTGTGTCACTCACTTACAAGAGTTACAAAGAAGAACTCTCAACCCTAGTGTCACTCTAAGGGAGTATTCAAACAATCAAGACTCCAAGATTGGAACTCACAATAAACATCAATTGATTGAAAGCACAATAAAGAGGTTCACTAAAATGAATACATCCTAGGGTTCACAAATACCCAAGTACCCACTAAGGGTTTAGCTCTCCATGGAGCTGGATACAATAAATGAAATCGAATGTAAAAATAAAGCATCCATAGAAAACCCCCTCGTTAGTTGTGGCGATAGTCTTGTGGAGAGTCCTCTACTCGTTTCAAGGGGCCCTTTGTCTGGCCTAAGATACACCTCACCAGATAGGTGTCAACGAAAGCTATCAAACTAACCTTCTTCCAAACGGCTCGATGTCGGAGCCGTAGAACCTCTCTAAAGCCCTAGCCAAAACCTCTCAAACCCTTGCCGCCGCCCTTTCTCAAGTTGGGGAAAAGATGGAGAAAAAAATGCTGAAATCAGGGATGAAATCAGCTTTTAAAGGGCTAGAATCTTGAATTCACACAGCTGTGAGGGCGTCCCTGTGGATTTTTCACACTAGCGTGTGGAATTTCCACACGCCCGTGTGTATTCTCTGTTTTGTTGTTTTCTTGGCCGGCTGTAAACATTGCTAATGTAGTATTTTTGCTACAGTGTTTTCTATGATACCCTGCTACTGTGCCGGCCTGAAATACTCCCGAATCCATACTTTCATTGAGATAACGCAAACGGGCACACATTTACGTCGTGAATCGCCTTCCTTCTTTAATAACGGACATGTTGGTGGAGATCTTGTTCTATATGCACAAGTAGGAATGCTTGAATGTGACTGCCCTTGTGCCCCTCTAAATCATTGTGCTAACTCAAGTACGAGGAGGTTGGCACACATTCCTGCATCTAAAACCCGACCTATATCTTTGCGTTTGAACTTTAGCAAGATTTCCTCCAAATTAGTGCATTACGACCCACATTAGCTTCTTTCTCTCATAATCGGCCTAACAACCCTACCTGCATGAAAGTAATAAAAATACACCCATATTAGCGTTAAAATCTGAGAAAAGTAATACTTAACACAAGGAAAGAACGCTTCGCATTTTTATCGGATAAGCACATATCAACAGTCTTTACATCCATTTAATGGATTTGAAATTTGAAAACAGAGGTAAGTGCTATAAGAATCCTAATGATGGTGGTGTGAGCTACTAGTGAGTAGGTGTCAAAGTAATCGAGTCCCTCTTTTTATCTGAACCAATTTGCAATGGATTCGTCAATGTCACAACATCTTCCTGAAGTCTCATTTATAACCCAAAGGTTTATTCATAGGAGGTGGGGAAGTAACTATCCATCTATGGTTACTTATGATTGAGTGGTACTCATCATCTATAGCTTCTTTCGAGAATACTGAATTAGTAGAAGCTACAGCTTCTGAATATGTGGTAGGAGTATCCTTTATCATGAAGATGATAAAATAATCACCTAAGTCTCTTTCCACTCTATGTCCCTTTGTTGTTCTAGATACCTGTATAGGAATAGGAACTAACCTAGAAGTGGAGTGATAAGTGCTTCTGTAATTGTAATAGGAAGTATTATTTTCTTACACTGGGCATTGCTTTTCTCATGTTTTATCACTTATGCATGTCTATTTGTGTTCTTTTGCGCATGTAGGGTTGTGGGGACAATTAGAAAGAAAGAAACTAAAAGTAGATCATTGATGCAATTTGTTGATGAAATCTTGGAGTGAACAAATGTGAACACACAAGTTGTGATCAAAGACATGTGAGTGTGTTAACCTCTGTTGTGCTGTACTGTACTAAATAAATGTAGCAGTTATTGGTTATAGTGCACTGAAAATTCATTTTCTAGAAAACTACACTGGTGTGTGGAAATTTTATACGCCCATGTGGATGCCCGATTCCAGGCCTATTTAAGTCGCAATTTGAGGCATTTTGAAGAATTTTTTTCCCATCTTCTCCCTAACTTTGAAGATCCTTGCGGCTAGGGTTTGAAAAGGCCTTAGCAAGGTTTTTGGAGTGGTTCTAAAACCTTCAACATCGCATTCCTTCGGAAGATAGTTATTGGGGGAGCTTTCATCGTTATCGATTCGAAAGGTGTACCCTAGGCTTTACGAGGGAACCTTTGCAGAAGACAAGGCTATTTCACAAGACCATCGATACAGACTACAAGGGAATTTTACTCATGGATTGCATGTTTTTACTTTTGATTTCATTATTAATTGTATCTTGCTCCATGGAGAGCAAAACCCCTAGTGGGTGGTTAGACTTTTAAACCTTAGGATGATTTTGTTCATTGACCTTTTATTATGTTTTCTTTAATTGATGTTCTAATTGAGTTCCAATCTTGAATGTTTGTTGAGATGATTTTACCTTATAGTGATACTAGGGTTGAGAATCCATCTGGGTAATTCCTGTGGATGAGTGACACACCATGAGGGTTAGATAAAGCTAGGTTGGAGAGAGTTGAGAGGGTGAGTCGAGAGGTAGCGGAACATCCCCTCTCTCTTCTGGTGTGATTTATCCTACCTCTGTGTTCCAAGAGTTCTTTGCAGTCACAATAAAGTGAAGTGCTAAAAGTGGAACTGCACAAGGGTTAGTTGTGCAAGCAATAGAGTGAAGCATTGAAGTAATCCTTAGTACTGGGGCTTAATTGTGATTAGGGGTCTTTTGTTTGTACCAAAGTGTTAGATCTAGAATAGAGAATAGGGTTTATCACAAGGAGTCCCTAGAGCTTCTTGCAACTAATAAATGTCTAAATGTATATATTTTGTACATACCAATGCGCATGTTTATTGTATTTTATTGAGAACTCAATCCTGTTTTTATGTGTACATGCACTGTAGCAGCTCGGAACATGAAAATTTCATAAAAAGTCTAAGTCTGGATTTCCTTATAGGCAGTATTATGACCATCCTCGCGAGCAGTATTGTGAGCATGAGGCTACCCGCAGGGAAGCCCGAGTTCATCCATTTATAAGCATTGTTAGGGTTTCTTTTGAGGGGGGAAGCCTTCTTCTTGGAGCTCACCACCCCCACACCAAATCGGAGCTAGAAGTAAGGTTTTAAGGGCATTTCCACGGAGGATTCGACGAGGAGAGTGCGATTTTGGCCGAGATATACTCCTAGGGCTTGTGTAGAGGAGATTGAAGACAAGGGAAGCCACCTCTTGTGTGCCGTCTTTGGAAGCTTCTCCGGCCTTCATTCTTTGAGGGAGCATTTCTTATGTTTTGTTTGTTTGCATGGATTTCTTGTTGTATTTGATGACTGTGAATAACTAAACCCCAAGGTCACCGGATGTAGGTGATGCTTGGGGGTGAACTTGTGCTTGTATGGATGCTTGGTTCTTTCTATTGTATTTTGGCTTGTTTATGATCCTTGCTTGGTGTATTTGAATGCTTTGGTATGCATGAGAACTCGGTGTATCAATTCTTAGGTAATGCTAGGTTGCATGACCATTGCCCTAGTGTTAGACTTACCAAGCTTGGAAGGGAAACACGTATAAATACGCTGTGTCCATCGAGTATTTATACCGCTCCAATTCTAGGGTTAAGTATTAGCTTGTATTCTAACCCTAACTTAAGAAAACCACCTTTCCCATTGCAATCGTAGGAGGATTTGGGCGGAAGAGATTCCGTATCCAATACTCATACCGGATTAGGGGTCAATTGCCGTGACCATCGAGTTAACCTAATCTAGGGTTTTCTCGGTCCAACTAGCCATTTGCATGTTAGTTCTGGCATCTTGCACACTTTAGTAGCCCCTGAGAGGATCCTCATCCGCGATCGCTTTCTTTCCTTGATTATCCCCCGTATCTTGCCTTCATTGTTAGCATTTTATTTTCATTTTACTTGTTTATTTGTTTTATCACTATCACATTCAAACTTGGAGGTTAAACAACATAGCGAAGAGGAAGTAAGAGTAGCTTCTCGGGCCCTTGGGAATACTTACTTGGCGATCCCATACACTTGCGGGGAAGCAATCAGCAATCCTACAAGTGTGAGGCATCGAGAGCATTCCTTTTCACCTGGGTATAGTGTAGGATTAGTGACAGTTAACCTTAGGTTTGGGACAGTGTGTTTAGGTATTTCCATGACTCATTAAACATCAGTTAGGAGATATAATGATCAGTCTTGCAATTGAATCAATGTCCAGGTGATTGATAAGTGCTTATGTATTAGTAATGCAAAGTATTCTTTTCTTACATTGAGCATTACTTTTCTCAAATTTTATCACTCATATATGTTTATTTGTGTTACTTTTGTGCATATAGGGTTGTGGAGACAATTGTGGAAGAAAGGAGCCAAAGTAGATCCTGGATGCACTTTGTCGATGAAATCTTGGAGTGCACACACGTGAAGACACAAGTTGTGCTGAAAGACATGAGAGTGAGTGCCAACCTCTGTTGTGCTTGAGTGAACATGGAAATTGGAGGGCCACAAAGAAAGGCATGCTCATGTGTTATGACTTGTGCAACACTAGCAAGACCTTCATCAATGTGACATTTATTAAAGAAGAAACGCGATACACCGCATGGATGTGTGCCCATTCATGTGGCCACGATGAAAATTGTCGATTCGGGATCATTTTGGTGAAGCACTGTAGAAGTCTAATGTAGTAAAAAAAGTAGTAGTTGTTGTTTACAGACCGCAAAAATCAGTTTCCTTGAGATTCACAAGGGTGTGTATAATTTCCTCAAGCCCGAGTGGATGCCCGATTCTAGCCCTATTTAAGACACGATTTCAGCCGTTTTGGGGGATCCTTTGCCTATATTTTTTCCATCTTTTGCCCATCTATGGAGGTGCGACGGCTACGGTCTGGAGAGGCTTTGGCAAGGTTTTTGGAGTAATTCTACGGCCTTCAACATCGCATTCCTTCGGAAGATAGATATTGGGGGAGCTTTCGTCGGCATCGATTCGGCAAGGTGTACCCTAGGCTTGATGAGGGAACCTTTGGAGAACACAAGGCTATTTCGCAAGACCATCGATATTGATCGACACGAAGTGTGTACACCCGCAAGCGCACGGGGTCGTCAAGTAATAAACCACTCGCGCACGCGCGAATGGGTCGTATTCCTAAGGTGCCTGAGGAGCTACCCTACTCACTTCTTACCTGTTGTTTAGCTTACCGATTCCAAGATAAGAGAAAAGAAGAAAAGAAAGCAAAACGAAAAGCGAAATGAAATCTTAAGAAGTACGAAACAAGTAAAACACGGGAGATGCCTAAGGTTGGAAAACAGTCACGGATGCGGATTCCCAAGGGGGCTACTATAGTGAGTAGAAAATTGAGTAATAAAGCACGTGGCTAGTTGGACCGAGAAAACCAAGACCTAGGTCAACCCGATGGTCACGGCAATTGACCCCTAACCCGGTGCAAGTGTTGAGCGCCGAATCTCTTCCGCACAACTTCCCGCACGGTTGCAAGGAGAATGTCGGTTTTCACAAGGTAGGATGGAAACACAAGTAGTTTTCAACCCTAGGATTGGAAGGGTATAAATACCCGATGGTCACGGCATATTTATACAATGAACCCTTCCTAGTTTGGTGGAGTCTAGCACTAAGGCAATGGTCATGCTACAAAGTGCTACCAAGAATTTGATACATCAGTCAATCAAATGTACCAAAACAAGCAAGAACACCAAACAAGGATCACAACATGCCAAACATGCATAAACTACTCAAACAATCCAAAACATCACAAGTTCGACCCCTAGGTTCACCTACATCCGGTGACCTAGGGGTTTAGTTGTTCATCTTCAACAAGAAAACCAAATAATCCATACAAACAACTAAAGTAAACATGAGGAACACTCCCTCAAATGATGAAGGTCGAATGACGCAAGAATCCCCGGAGAAAGCCTTCCGAAAAAGCCACTCGAAGGGGTGGCTTCCCGTTGTCTTCAACCTCCAAGCAATGATGCCCTAGAAGTAGATCCTCCTTGTTCTTGCTCTCCCCGCCGAGAAAATGCTCGAATTTCCTCCCTTTTTTGCCCTCCTAAAGCTTGGGTTCAATTGATGTGGAAGTGTTCTCCCAACCCTAGCTGGCCTTGTCCCCAAAGAAGAAGAAAAATCAAGAAGAAAATGCCCAAAAAATGCCCTTCAAGACCTTATAAGTGCCCAGATCCCGACCGGTAAACGGGTCAGTATACCGGCCGTATACCGACCCCTCGGGAATTTCAGTTTCTGCCGAGAAGACCGCTATGAGCTACAGTGACTGCTACAGTGCTCCCCGGCCCCCGGAAACGCCGTTTTGATGCTGACTTCATCCCCAATCGCGTCGCCGAGGTACCAAGGCTACAAAAGGCCCTGAAATGCAAAAATACTACAATTTAGACCAAAAAGGCATCGATTCAACAAATAAATATAAAGAATACTACAGAAACAAATACATGCAAAATACATACTTTTTAGAGCGTTTATCAAACATCCCCCACACCTAAGCGTTTGATTGTCGCCCAAGCAAACAAACATGAAGAACTAAGGAAATAAGATAAGCGGCTAAAAAAATATGACCTCAAGCTCAAAAGTAAAGAACTCCACAAGCACGAATGGGACGAAATCAAGGAGTGAGTCTGGTCGATGAATAGTGAAGTGATATTAGCTTTGTCTCATCTAGAATGCCCCAATGAGTGTGTGCAACCTCCCACCTTGACCTCCACACCTGGATTATCCCGGGATGCCCTTTCACCACACACATAATGAAGATGACATTAAAGTGCCAAAGACTTCTTCAATACTCAGGTAAAAGTCCTCCGGTTCCTCAACACGATTTTTAACCCTTAAGTGATTGCGAAAGCAGGTTCCAAGAGATCACGAGAGATGCTTTATTTTTCTTCCCACACATTTATACACACTTTCTCTTTTTTTCTTGGGTCCGCCTAACATAGACTGCACGAGAAAATAATCTTTCGGATGGATGCACATCTTTGGTTAGGCACAAGAGTCACCCACTTACTCAATTACAGTCTACATAGACGCATTCATGCTTATAAACTTATAAAGTAGAGGAATACTTGACATAGACCCCTTTTCTTTTCTTTTTTTCTTTTTTTAAACTCTCATCATCCCTAACAAACAACCTGCTACAAACAAGTTCAGTGGAGGAACTCAGAAGCTTTTAAAAGTGCATTGAAGACCAAATTTAACAAATTAATGCCAATGTCATCATGATGGGTTGGTTAGGCGTACAAGGTGAGAGTGATCGTGAACATGTATACTGGTGCACTAAAGATGAAAGCAGAGCTACATTCAAGCACATGCAATGTCTGACTCACACCTATCATTCTACCAAGCCAGGAAGTCCCTAACTAAACAATCATAGCTATCATAAGTAGTAAGCATGCAAAAGGATAAAATACTCCAAGTAAGAAAAACATCCCACAACTAAAGTCGTACATTGCCCTCAATGTACCTAAGTCAGCAAAGAAAAATGGGGAATGAAAAACAATAAGCACAAAAAGGGGTAAAGACACTTCCATGATTCCCTGGTGTGATTCCAAATTGCTCCACATGGATCAGGGGCATACCACATAATGAGGGTGAAAAGTACAAGCTTCACAAAATTAATGATCCTGAAAAGAACAAGAAGCCTATCATCATTCACAATTTTTTTTTTTTTAAAAGGGGAAATGGAAATAAAATACGGGAGAGAGAGAGCACCAACAGAAACAAAATAGGAGCATAGTAGGGGAAAGGCCCTAGCTAGCTCAAAAGTACAAGTTTGAACAACACACAACAAACAAAGATAGAATAGAAGAACAAATACAAAAATACACAAAAGTATGTCATGGGTCTATGAAGCTGGAGGAAATGATCGATGGACACAAGTAATGGTATCGCAACGATCGATGTGAAGATGAGCTGCAAGCACATAGTGCGAGTCTAAACCCTAAATGTGCTCAAAAGCTTCCCAATCGATTTTTTTCTCACCGTGCGAACACCTTGCGTGATAAGAGTGCATAACGTGTTTTGTGTTCTTCTTTAGAAAACCTTGGTTCTTGCACGGGAGGAGTAGGTTCCCTCCTAGCCCTCTTGGAAGCAAAATCTCTTGATGGGCATCCTGCACAAGCAAAGTGGAGATCATTCAACCAACTTACAAGCAAAGAAAGCACCAAAAGAATGAAAAAAATTCAAGACAAATGCCCGAGTACTACGATAAATTCGAAAAAAAAATTTTCAAGAACTTTGCTTGTAAAAGTAGCCAAAAAAATTCTACAAATCAAGGAAAAAAATTCTTGATAATCATTAAGCATTCATTCAACAACAAAAAAATCCAAGAAACTTCACCCACAAAAGCATGAAAAAGCTTAAAAGTTTTTGAGTGAAAGATCAAACCTTCAACCAAGAGTAAGATGAGCAAATATAATGGTTGGATCCGGCCAAAAGCTTGCTCAAACTCCAATTTTATGTCACTAAAATGGAGAAGAGGGGAGAAAGAGCAAACTAAAAGCAAAAAAAATGAAGGAAAAGCGGTGGAGAAATGAGGGAGAAAAGGGTAGAAGAGTGGAGAAGATGAATGAATAGTGTGCTGCCCTAAGTCCTTAAGTACCCTTCACTCGGGTGGTCTTTCCGACCATCCTTGCGGCCACAAGGATGGTCATCAAGACCCTCAGGATGAGTTTTGAGGGGCATCCTTGCGGCCGCAAGGATGCTCATCGGGATTTTCCTGACGCACGTCGATTCTCCACGCGTTGCATACTTCGTTTATGATTAAATCCATGAAAAATAAAGCCGGAAACATCGACAAAACACTCAAAACATCATCAAGATTGCATCAAAAACAAGAATTACTCAAAGACCACATGACAAATAAAAGAATATGAAGGCTAATTAGCTAAGAAAAACGATGAAAACACAAAAACAACCAAACCACACTAAAAGTACAAGTTAAACACACAAACGCAAATGAGAAAAATAATACGAAGAATGAAATGAACTTGGGTTGCCTCCCAAGAAGCGCTTGTTTAACGTCGTTAGCTCGACGTGCATTAGCTCAAACGATCATGGTGGAACAAATGGATGGATGTTACCTCGAGCCCTTGGAGTTGTGTTGCCACTTGGAAAATAATGTTTCAATCTATAGCCATTGACTTTAAACACACCTTTTATTGGGTGACAAATTTCAACGGCGCCATGAGGAAATACTTGTGATACCGTATATGGCCCATACCACCTAGACTTCAATTTTCCTGGGAAAAGCCTTAGTCGTGAATTGAAGAGAAGCACTTGATCTCCGACTTGGAAATGTTTAGCTTGTTTTATGTGTCGGTCATGGTATTCCTTTTGTCTTCTCTTTGTATGCATCTGAGCTTTTCATATGCCATGGCTCGCCATTCATCCAACTCATTTAACTGGAATTTCCTCTTGTGGCCGATTTTATGAGGGTCAAAGTTTAATTGCTTTATAGCCCAATAAGCCCTTGTGCTCTAGTTCGACGGGCAAGTGACAAGCCTTCCCATAAACCAACCGATACAGTGTTGATCCAATAGGTGTCTTAAATGCCGTTCTATATGCCCAGAGTGCATCATCAAGTTGATCTGCCTAATCCCTCCTGTGATGACTTACCGTTTTCTCTAAGATTCTCTTCAATTCCCTATTAGATACCTCAACTTGACCACTTGTTTGGGGATGGTAAGCAGTTGAGATTCTATGTGATACTCCATATCGCTTCAACACTTTTTCCAATTGGGAGTTGCAAAAATGAGTGCCCCGGTCGCTAATGATTATCCGTGGACTGCCAAAACTGGAGAACAATTTCTTGAGGAATTTCACCACGACCCTTGCATCGCAAGATGGAAGTGCTTGCGCCTTCACCCATTTGGAGACATAGTCCACTGCAACAAGGATGAATTTATTACCGTGAGAACTAGGAAACGGTCCCATGAAATCAATCCCCCAAACATCAAATATCTCACAAGCCTGATTCCACGATTACGGCATTTTTTTTACTTTTTGAGATATTACCGGCTCTTTGGCATTTATCACAATGATGCACCATCGTTTGAGCATCTTGAAAAATTGTGGGCCAGTAAAACCCTGCATCAAGAACCTTCTTAGTTGTTCTACTTCCACTGTAATGCCCCCCAGTCGGGCCCGAATGACAATGCAGCAGAATATCCTGTCCTTCTTTCACTGAAACACACCTCCTGACAATGTGATCAGCACAAACTCTAAACAAATAGGGGTCTTCCCATATATAGTGCTTTAAATCGGCGAAGAATTTTTTCTTTTGTTGATGAGTATACCCCTTGGGTAGGATCTTTGCTACAAGATGATTAGCAATGTCAGCAAACCACGGAGTCTCATCCTCTGTCACTGATTGAATGCTACATAGTTGTTCCACAAGGAAAGTGTCAATTATCCCTTCTCTTTTCAACTCCACATCATTGGGCCCTTCAAGGAGTGATAAATGATCGCTGACCAAGTTTTTACGCCCCTTTTTTTATCTCTTATCTCTAAATCAAACTCTTGTAGTAGAAGCACCCAACGGATTAACCGAGGTTTGGCCTCCGATTTACTCAGCGGTATTTGAGTGCGAGTGATCGGTGTAAACAATTACCTTGGATAGCACCAAGTATGACCGAAATTTATCAAAAGCAAAGACCACCGCTAGCAACTCTTTTCTCCGTGGTAGTGTAGTTTTTCACGAGCATCATTCAAAGTCTTTGCTTGCATAATAAATAGGATGGAAGTGATTATCTCGCCTTTGCCCCTAATCTGCACCCTATTGCATAGTCACTTGCATCACACATCACCTCAAAAGGTAAACTCCAATCTGGAGAAACCACTATTGGTGCTTCAATAAGTTTCTTCTTCAAACAAAGGAAAGACTTCATGCAATCATCATTGAACTCAAAACGAGCATCTTTTTCAAAGAGCTTTGTTAATGGTCGGGCAATTGTAGAAAAGTCTTTGATAAACCTTCTATAAAAGCCTGCATGTCCCAGGAAGCTTCGGATTGCCTTTACTGAGCTTGGGGGAGGCAATTTCTCAATGATGGAAATTTTTGCTCTATCTACTTCAATTCCTCTCATTGAAATCTTATTACCGAGGACGATGCCCTCCTTGACCATAAAATGGCATTTCTCCTAACTGAGAACCAAATTAGTCTCCTCACATCTTTTTAAGACTCACTCAAGATTTTTAAGGCACAACTCAAATGAATCTTCGAAGACCGAGAAATCATCCATAAACACCTCCATAATATTTTCCACCATATTCTCGAAGATTGCAAGCATGCATCTCTGGAATATAGCCGGTGCATTACAAAGCCCAAAGGGCATTCGACGATACCCAAATGTCCTGTAGGGGCAAGTGGAAGTAGTCTTCTCTTGGTCTTCTGGGGAGATAGGAATCTGAAAGTATCCCGAAAGTCCATCCAAGAAACAGTAATACAAATGTCCTGCAAGTCTGTCGAGCATCTGGTCAAAAAACGGTAAATGAAAATGATCCTTCCTTGTAGCATCATTTAGTTTCCTATAGTCGATGCAGACTCTCCAACCCGTGACAGTTCTCATGGGGATAAGCTCATTTTTTTCATTAGTGATGACTGTCATCCCCCCTTCTTTGGCACCACTTGCACTGGGCTCACCCATGCGCTATCAGAGATCGGGTAAATAATGCCCGCATCAAGCAACTTTATGACTTCCTTTTTCACGACCTCCATTATGTTGGGGTTAAGCCTTCGTTGGGGAATTGCAGTGGGTTTGTGATTATCCTCCATGAGTATTTTATGAGTACAAAAAGATGGGTTGATTCCTCTAATGTCAGAGATCTTCCACGCAATAGCCTTTTCGTGCCTTCTCAGCACGCTCAAGAGCTGATCCTTCTGTTCCCTTGTTAAATCTGAAGCAATGACAACAAGGAGTGTCGATCCTTTCCCCAGGAAGGCATACTCTAAGTGTTCAGGGAGAGGTTTCAGTTCTAATTCTGATGGTTCTTCAATTGATGACTTTACCCTTCCATAATTTTTAAAATCATGTTCCTCTATCTCCCCCATTTCTTCTAAATCACCATCACTACTCGAACTATATTCCTTCGCTTGAAACTCTGCCTCAATTGTATTCAAATCATCACTCAGGACGTAGTTCACCTCTTTTAGGCTTTCAAGTGTGGGCTGAATGACCTCCTCATTAATTGAACAAGTTAACTTGGGTGGTCCCTCCGGTCCATTGTCTAGTTCTTCATGAATGCAATTGGGCTGACTACCAGATAAGAAAGTGTCTTCTATCCCCTTTCCCCATTCTGATTTAAGGTAGTCATTAAAGACCGATTGAGCTCCTCGATTTCGAACAATTTTCGAAAGTGAGTCCTCATAAAAATCTTCCTTCCGTTGATTGTAATTTAAGTCCATGTTATCCCCCTGAATTGGTTCATCTGAGTAGAAAGGGTGGGGATACTGCAGACAAGGAGTCGTAAGATAGTTGTTAGTTATACACATGATTAAAGTAAAAGGTGTGAAAGAAAATTAAAAAGATGCAGTAATTACAAAAGTTTAACAAACAAAAACACAAAAGACAAACAAAACAAAAGTACAAAAACAAATGAAAAAGAAAAGGCTAAATCAACAAGTGTAAAGCTTTCCAAATATTCCTCAGTGATTGGTCCCCGGCAACGGGGCCAAAAACTTGATCGACACGAAGTGTGTACACCCGCAAGCGCACAGGATCGTCAAGTAATAAACCACTCGCGCACGTGCGAATGGGTCATATTCCCAAGGGGCCTGAGGAGCTACCCTACTCACTTCTTACCTGTTGTTTAGCTCACCGATTCCAAGATAAGAGAAAAGAAGAAAAGAAAGCAAAACGAAAAGCGAAATGAAATCTTAAGAAGTACGAAACAAGGAAAATTCGGGAGATGCCTAAGGTTGGAAAACAGTCACGGATGCGGATTCCCAAGGGGCCACTATAGTTAGTAGGAAATTGAGTAATAAAGCATGTGGCTAGTTGGACCGAGAAAACCAAGACCTAGGTCAACCCGATGGTCACGGCAATTGACTCCTAACCCGGTGCAAGTGTTGAGCGCGAAATCTCTTCCGCCCAACTTCCCGCACGGTTGCAAGGAGAATGTCGGTTTTCACAAGTTAGGATGGAAACACAAGTAGTTTTCAACCCTAGGATTGGAGGAGTATAAATACCCGATGGTCACGGCATATTTATACAATGAACCCTTCCTAGTTTGTTGGAGTCTAGCACTAAGGCAATGGTCATGCTACAAAGTCCTACCAAGAATTTGATACATCACTCAATCAAATGTACCAAAACAAGCAAGAACACCAAACAAGGATCACAACAAGCCAAACATGCATAAACTACTCAAACAATCCAAAACATCACAAGTTCGTCCCCTAGGTTCACCTACATCCGGTGACCTAGGGGTTTAGTTGTTCATCTTCAACAGGAAAACCAAATAATCCATACAAACAACTAAAGTTAACATGAGGAACACTCCCTCAAATGATGAAGGTCGAATGACGCAAGAATCCCCGGCGAAAGCCTTCCGAAGACGCCACTCGATGGGGTGGCTTCCCGTTGTCTTCAACCTTCAAGCAATGATGCACTAGAAGTAGATCCTCCTTGTTCTTGTTCTCACCGCTGAGAAAATGCTCAGATTTCTTCCCTTTTTTGCCCTCCTAAAGCTTGGGTTCAATTGATGTGGAAGTGTTCTCCCAACCCTAGCTGGCCTTATCCCCAAAGAAGAAGAAAATCAAGAAGAAAATGCCCAAAAAATGCCCTTCAAGACTTTATAAGTGCCCAGATCCCGACCGATAAATGGGTCAGTATACCGGCCGTATACCGACCCCTCGGGAATTTCAGTTTCTGCCGAGAAGCCCGCGATCAGCTATAGTGTCTGCTACAGTGAAACTGCTGCAGTAACACCACTAAAGTACTGTTGTACAGTAATCCCAGCCACCCGGAAATGCTGTTTTGATGCCGACTTCATCCCCAATCGCGTCGCCGAGGTACCAAGCCTACAAAAGGCCCTGAAATGCAGAAATACTACAATTTAGACCAAAAAGGCATCGATTCAACAAATAAATATAAAGAATAATACAGAACAAATACATGCAAAATACATACTTTTAGACGTTTATCAGATATGGACTACAAGGGGATTTTACTCATGGATTGCATGTTTTTACTTTTGATTTCATGATTGATTGTATCTTGCTCCATGGAGAGCAAAACCCCTAGTGGGTGGTTAGACTTGTAAACCTTAGGATGATTTTGTTTGATTGACCTTTTGTTATGTTTTCTTTAATTGATGTTCTAATTGAGTTCTAATCTTGAATGCTTGTTGAGTTGATTTTCCCTTATAGTGATACTAAAGTTGAGAATCCATCTTGGTAATTCTTGTGGATGAGTGACACACCATGAGAGTTAGATAAAGCTAGGTTGGAGAGGGTTAAGAGGGTGACTGCAGAGGTAGCGGAATGTTCTCTTTCTCTTCCGGTGTGATTTATCCTACCTCCGTGTTCTAAGAGTTTTTTGCGGTCACAATAGAGTGAAGTGCTAAGAAAGGAACTCCGCTGGGCTTAGTTGTGTAAGTGATAGAGTGAAGCATTGAAGTAATCCTTAGTACTGGGGCTTAATTGTGACTAGGGGTCTTCGCCTGAAACAAAGGGTTAGATCTAGATTAGGTAATAGGGTTTATCACATGGAGTCTCTAGTGCTTCTTGCAACCTTGCACAGTTTGAGGTGTTGAGACTGAGTGATTTCTCTGCCGAGGCATAATGTAGGGTTAGTCACATTTGACCTTAGGTTTGGGACGATGTGTTTAAAGATTTTCACAACTTATTTGACATCAGTTGGAAGACATAATTATTGACCTTGCACTTAAAGCAATATTCATAGGGTGTGCAATGTCCGAGTGCCCTACTTTCTACCGATTGTCTTTCCTCTCATTTTATTGTGTCTCTCTTTCCTGTTTTCTTTATTTCCTTTTCTTTTCTCATTGATATTGTTCGCACCATTGTTGATCCATCTTCACCATAGTTAAATAGCAATTCCTATATTTCTGATCACTATTCCCTGTGGATACAACTACCCACTCACTAAGGTACTTTTATTACTTTGACAACCCGTGCACTTGTGGTACACATGCAAAGGGTGTGTCAAAGTTTTTGGTGCCATTGAGGGGGAATAGGAGTTTTGGAAACACTTTGCACTTTGCTATTCTAGCTATTCATCACTTATTCTATTTAACATTTTCTAATTCTTCCATCATTCCAATTTGTTTTCTTTTCTTTAGTTATAGTTCCAGGTTATGACCCGAGGAAACCCTTGGACATTGGTTGAAGGAAATCCAGACATTGAACGAAGAATTCATAGAAGGGAAAAGAACCTGTGCAAGAAGATTCAAATCAAGCTGAAATAAAAGGTAAAGGGTGTGATAACATGGCAGAACAGAATGAGCAGCTGATAAGTGCTTCTGTACTAAGAATACGAAGTATTCTTTTCCTACGATGAGCATTACTTTTATTAGATTTTATCGGTAATATGTGTGTTTTTGTATTCTTTTGCGCATACATAATTGTGGAGCCAAATTGAGAAGAAAGGAGCCTTAGTAGATTGTAAATGTATTATGTTGATGGAATCTTGAAGTGGACATACGGTAAGACGCAAGTTGTGCTTGAAGGCATATGAGTGTGTGCCAACCTACATTATACTTGATGGAATATGTAAATTGGAGGGACACAAAGGTAATCATACTCATGTGTTCTGACTGTGTAACGCTAGCAAGATTCCCGCCAAATGTGCTTTTACTTGAAGATGCAACGTGATCTATAGCATAGACATTTGCCTATTTGTGTTTCCTCGATGAAAAGTGTGGATTCGGGGGTATTTTGGTAGAGCACTGTAGAGAATCAATGTAGAAATTTAATGTAGTAGTTACTATTTGCATGCCGCTGAAAACCCAACTTTTACAGAATTCACACAAGCGTGTGGAAATTCTAGATTCCCGTATGGATTCCCGATTCCAGCCTTATATAAAGCCGCGATTCAGTCTGATTTCAGAATCTTTCTTTCCATCTTTTCTTCATCTTTTGAGAGGCTTGCGGATAGGGTTTAGAGGGTGACAACGCCCCTTGCGTATGTCCCACAAGTGCACGGGTTTGTCGAAGTAATAAAATCCCAGGTGAGTGGGTATCGTATCCATAGGGAGTAGGGAGTAAAAATACTTAAATTGTATCGTATCCAAATGTAAAAGAGACCAGAGAGGGAGCACAAGTAAAGGAGAGGTAAGTCAATCGATATAAATGGGGTAATTGGAACCCTATGCTTCCTAACTAATGCATTAATGAGTCATGGAGATCCTTTAATACATGGTCCCAAACCTAAGGTCAACCATGCCTAACCCTATACATGTCCCAGAGGAGAAATTGAACAATCTCTCAATTCGCACTCGTATAGAATTGTAATGAGTTCTAGGGATTCCAAGTGATAAATTCTCTTTCTATATGTAGACCGAACCCTTTGGTCCGAGCAGAAGGTCCCTAGCCACAATTAAACCGTAGATGTTAAAATCACTTCAACGCTTCACTCCATTGCACTCGCAACTAAGCCCCAGCGAAAGGTCATCCCTTAGCCCATTCACTCTACTATGACAGCAAAGAACTCGAGAGATTGGAGGTAGAATAAATCACACCATAGGGGAAAGGGGACGCTCCGCTACCTCTCGACTCACTCTCTCAACCCTTTCTAATCTAGCCTTGTCTATCTCTCATGGTGTGTCACTCACTCACAAGGGTTACCAACAAGAACTCTCAACCCTAGTGTCACTCTAAGGAAGTATTCATACAATCAATGCATTCAATATTGGAACCCAATAAAAACATCAATTAATGAAAGCATAATAACAAGGTTCAATGAAATGAATACATCCTAGGGTTCACAATCCAAGTACCCACTAGGCGGTTTAGCTCTTAATAGAGCTAATTACAATCAATGAAACCGAATGTAAAAGCAATAAATCCGTAGAAAACCCCCTCGATAGTCACGACAATGGTCTTTTGGAGGGTCCTCTACTCGTCCAAAGGTCCCTTTGTCCGGCCTAGGATACACCTCACCAGATCGGTGCCGACGAAAGCTTTCCCACTAACCTTCTTCCAAATGGAGCGCGATGTCGGAGCAATAGAACCTCTCCCAATCCCTAGCTAATACCTCTCAAAACCCTAGCCGTAGCCTTCTCTCAAGTTAGGGAAAAGATGGAGAAGAGAATG
This sequence comes from Dioscorea cayenensis subsp. rotundata, assembly GCF_009730915.1. Classification (NCBI taxonomy): domain Eukaryota; kingdom Viridiplantae; phylum Streptophyta; class Magnoliopsida; order Dioscoreales; family Dioscoreaceae; genus Dioscorea; species Dioscorea cayenensis. Next base: position 8,105,368 of record NC_052490.1, read on the forward strand.
CTGAAATCGGGGCTGAAATATGCTTTTAAAGGGCTGGAATCGGGAATCAACATACCCCTGTGGATTTCCACACGCCCGTCTGGTTTTTCTGGCCAACTCTTTCTTTGTTGTTTTGCTATAGTATTTTACTACAGTGTTGCTACAGTACCCTGCTATAGTACTATTCTGAAACGCTCCCGAAACCATTCTTTCATCGAGGTAATGTAAACAGGCACACGTTTACGTTGTAGATCGCTTCACTTTTCAATGAACAGAAGCGTTGGTGGAGATCTTGTTGCACATGCACAAGCCGGAATACTTAGAATGTGACTGCCTTTGTGCTCCTCCAAATCATTGTGCTAGCTTGAATACAAGGAGGTTGGCACACATTCTAGCCTCTTGAACCCGACATATGTCTTTTCGTTTGAACCTTCTCAAGATTTCCTCCAAATGGTATACTCATGATCTACATTGGCTTCTTTCTCTACGATTCGGCTTCACAACCCTATATGCATGAAAGTAACATAAATACACACATATTAGTGTTAAAACCCGATAAAAGTAATGCTCATCTTAAGGAAAGAACACTTCGCATTCTTATCACACAAGCACTTATCAGAGGGGATTTGGCAAGGTTTTTGGAGTGGTTCTATGGCTTTGACACCACATTTCTCTTTAAAGATAGTTATTGAGGGAGTTTTCATCAGCACCGATCCGGCGAGGTGTGTCCTAGGCCTGATAAGAGGACCTTTGGACAGGACGAGGCTACTCCACCAGACCATCGACACGAATACCGAGCATATTTTCTTATGGATTACATGTTTTAAATTTTGAACTCATTATTGATTGTATCTTGCTTCATGGAGATCTAAACCTCCTAGTGGGTACTTGGACTTTTAAACCCTAGGTTGCTATTGTTTCATTGAACTTTTATTATGTTTTCCATAATTAATGTCTTGAATTGAGTTCTAATCTTGAATGCTTGTTGAATGATTTCTTCCTTAGAGTGACACTAGGGTTGAGAGTCTACATTGGTAATCTTTGTGAGTGAATGACACACCATGAGAGTCAAACAAAGCCAAATTGGAGAGGGTCGAGAGGCTGAGTCGAGAGGTAGTGGAGCGTCCCCTTTTCTCTCGACTCACCCTCTCAACCCTAGTGTCACACTAAGGGAGAAATCATTCAACAAGCATTCAAGATTGGAACTCAATTAAAGACATCAATTAAGGAAAACATAATAAAAGGTCAATGAAATAATAACATCCTAGGGTTTACAAGTCAAAGTACCCACAAGGCAGTTTAGCTCTCCATGGAGCAAGATATAATCAACAATGAGATTGAAAGTAAAAGCATGTAATCCATAAGAAAACCCAATCAATATTTGTGCAGGTAGTCTTGTGGAGTAGCCTCGTCCTCTACAAAGGTCCCCTTGTCATGCATAGGGCGCACTTCGCCGGATCGGTGCTGACAAAATCTCCAACGATAACTATCTTCCAAGAGAAACAAGGTGTCAACACCATAGAACCACTCAAAAAGCCTTGCAAAAGCCCCTCTAAACTGTAGCCACAAGCCTCTCAAAAGATGGAGAAAAGATTCAAAAAAGGATGCCTAAATCGGGCTGAATCACTACTAAAATAGGGCTTGAATCAGGCATCCACATGGGCATAGGTAATTTCCACAAGCTTGTGTGGATTCTCTGGAATTCTGATTTTTTGTGGGCTATGAACACTATCTGCTTTAGTGATTTTCTACATTATCTCCTCAATACTCCGCAAAAAAAAAATCCCGAATCTACACTTTTTATCGAGGCAATATAAACTGGCACACGTCTATACCGTAGATCGCGTCGCTTCTTCAATAAAAAGGGCTTATTGGTGAAGATCTTGTTATCATTGCACAAGTTGGAATACGCAAATGTGATTGCCTTTGTGCCTGAAAACGCCCTTGCGTATGTCCCCCAAGTGCACGGGTTTGTCGAAGTAATAAAATCCCAGATGAGTGCGGTATCATATCCACAGAGAGTAGGGAATTAAAACACTTTAATTCTTTCTTAACTAAGTGAAAGATGAATAGTAATATGTGTGACAAGATGTGAAATAACAAATGTAAAAGAACAAGAAAGAGGGCACATGTAAAGGAGAAGGTAAGGCAATCATTATAAATGGGGTACCTGGATATTGTTCTGCCTAGGACAATCATTTCAAGTGCAAGAACCCTCTATTATACTTTCTAACTGATGCAATAATGAGTCATGGAGATCCTCAAATACATGGTCCCAAATCTAAGATCAACCATGCTTAACTCTATACATGTCCTGGAGGAGAAATTGAATAACCTCTCAACCTCGCACTCGTATAGAATTGCAATAAGTTCTAGGGATTCCAAGTGATAAATCCTCTTCCTAGATGTAGACCTAACCCTTTGGTCCGGGAGGAATGTCTCTAACCACGATTAAGCCCTAGGTGCTAAAATCATTTCAACACTTTACTCCATTGCACCCGCAACTAAGCCACAGCGGAAAATCATCCTTTAGCCCATTCACTCTACTATGACCACAAAGAACTTGAAGAGATGGAGGTAGAATAAATCACCCCGGAGGGGAAAGCAGATACTCTACTACATCTCGACTCACCCTCTCAACCCTCTCCAATCTAGTTTTGTCTAACACTCATAGTCTGTCACTCACTCACAAGAGTTACCAACAAGAACTCTCAACCCTAGTGTCACTCTAAGTGAGTATTCATACAATCAAGCATTCAAGGATGGAACTCAAATAAAACATCAATTAATTGAAAAGCATAATAAAGAGGTTCAATGAAATGAATACATCCTAGTGTTCACAAATACCCAAGTACCCACTAGGGGGTTTACCGCTCCATGGAGCTAATTACAATCAATGAAATCAAATATAAAAGCAAAGAATCCATAGAAAACCCCCTCGACAGTCGTGACGATGCTCTTGTGTAGAGTCCTCAACTCGTCCAAGGGTCCCTTTGTCGGGCCTAGGTCGGTGACAACGAAAGCTCTCCCACTAACCTTCTTCCAAACGGAGCACGATGTCAGAGCCATAGAACCTCTCCAAATCCCTAGCCAATACCTTTCAAAACCCTTCCTAAAGCTCTCTCTCAAGTTTGGGAAAAGATGGAGAAAAGAATGCTGAAATCAGGGTTAAAATCGGCTTTTAAAGGGCTGGAATCGGGAATCTACACACCCTTGTGGGTGCCCAGTGGATTTTTCACATGGGCTTGTGGAATTAACGCACCCCCATATGGATTCTCTGTTTTCATCCTTCTTTGGGCGCCTATGAACAATACCTGCTTCAGTGTTTGTTATAGTGCCCTGCTACAGTACTGGCCCGAAACACTCCCGAATCCATGCTTTCGTTGAGGTAAGGTAAATGGGCACACGATTATGTCGTAAACGGGCACATGTTGGTGGAGATCTTGCTATACATGCTCGAGCTGGAATGCTTGAATGTGACTGCTCTTGTGCCCCTCCAAATCATTGTGCTAACTTGAATACAAGGAGGTTCGCATACATTCCCGCATTTCGAACCCGACTTATGTCTTCCCATTTGAACCTTCTCAAGATTTCCTCCAGGTGGTGCATTTACAGTCCACATTGGCTTCTTTCTCTAATATTCGGCCTCACAACCCTATCTACATAAAATTAACATAAATACACACATATTAGCGTCAAAATCTGATAAAAGTAATGCTCATCATCAGGAAAGAACACTTTGCATTCTTATCGCACAAGCACTTATCAAACTCCCCCACATTTAAGCTTTTGTTTGTCCTCAAGCAAAAATTAAAACATTATGTGCATAAATGATGGACATATTGCAAGTGCTTGGCCTTAGGTTCACCAAAGCATACAAAGAAAGCATTCTACAAGTAAGGGAAATTTCAACTCTAAATAAGAAAAATCAATGCTCTAGCTAAAAACTTGAATAAAAAATGACAACAAACCCAAAATCGTGTAAATGTGTGAACTCACTCAAAACAACCGAAAGTATACTCCTCAAAGTTCTAAGTGCAAGGGACTTATTTATCTACAAAAAATAACAAAATTTTAAAGATGGCAGTAGCTTCACACATCCTCTAAGGTAGCCCTTTCCAAAGCGGCCGCTAAAGTGGCTTTCACACTTTCAAGGTGGTAGCTCTTTCTACCGAAGTGGTAGCTTTCACTCATCCTATGAGATCGCTCTTTCTCTCATTAGGGCATAACTAGTATCCGACTTATGAGAATAACTTCATACTTCATAGGTGGTAGCTCTTTCCACCCAACAACCACAAATAAACAATAAAACTATTTTGTTCCTTCTTTTTATTTTTTCCATTTTTTTTTGGAATTAACATGAGAAACAACTATAACTAGTCTCTTATACATCAAAAATAAGTTTCCAAATGAGTTCAAAGAGTGTGAACATTCAATGTTAAGATAAACTAGAGCATGAGAACATTCAATGTTAAAAATTCTCCTAAACTCAAAAATACAATCAATGCAACTAAGGTGTACCGCCATTGGCTATGTGAGCATGCATATCAATCAAAACTAGTACAAAAGAGATGCGTGCACCATGGAACCCCCACACACACACACGGACACTTAAGTTGTACATTGTCACCAATGTACACATGCAAGCTCATTCATAATGTAAATCAATTAAATTCAGATGTGGAAGAAGCAATCAAAACAATACTCCCTTACTCCTAGTGTTGCATTTGATGGAGCTAAGTCCTTGGGAGTGTTGTTCTAATGGGTTGTGAAGCTAACACGGGCAAGTGCCAAAACATCTTGGCCTTGCCTATGACAAAGTCTCAATTCCCACGATGACAAGCCCATTTGCAAGCATACACGAGGGGGTTCAGTGAAGCTCAATAAAAACAAAATTAACTCGAGTATATAAAAGATAAGACAATGAATACAACTCGAGATACAAAATAAACTCAGAAAGAAAGTCCTTTCTAAGTAAACAAGTTCAAAATAAAATGCGGAAGTAAAAGATAAGGAAAATAAAATCAAGTGTCGATGTCGCCCTCTGGCTCTTCTGCTGCTGCTAGTGGTGATGAAGTAGATAGTAGATCATCGGGTTCCGCAATAGGGGATGGAGGTGCCGGAGAAATAGAGGGTACCTGAGGAGTCCTCGGCAGAAGGACAAATGACGAGCCGACATCTCGCTCAAAGATCTGTTGTAATGTGTCAAAATGTGCCATGAACTCTGTACATCGTGCGGCCTGCGCATCCCTAATGTCGGCAATCTTTGCTCGGGCCTCTGCTACCTCTGTCCGTATCACCTCCACAGCGCTCTCAAGCCTCTCAAAGTGATCCTGGGCTCGAGATGGTGAAATCATGCGCACGGGGGGTGGGTCCTCTGTCACCGGAGGTGCCTCGGTCTCCATAGGTTCTAACTAAGGCTCGGGGGTAGGCTGGGAAGCCTCAGCATCATCACCCTCCTCCTCGGCTATCTCTGGGGTCGGTAGAACCAGAGCATAAACCCCCGTTTGAACCCTACTGACAAGATCCCCTTGCATATATCCCGCAAGTGCAAGGGTTTGTCGAAGTAATAATCCCGGATGAGCGGGTATCGAATCCACAGGGAGTAGGGAATAAAAACACTTAATCCTCTTCTTAGCTATGTGAAAGATCAGTATTGATAAGCGTGAAAATGATTCAATTCTCAAAAATAAAAACAACAAGTAAGAGAGCACGAGTAAAGAAGGAGGTAAGGCAATCGATAAAGATGGGGTACTCGGATAATGTTCCACCTAGGACAATCGTTTCAAGTGCAAGAACCATCTATTATTCTTCCTAATCAATGCAATGGTGAGTCGTGGAATCCTTGAATACATAATCCCAAATCTAAGGTCAACTATGCGTAACTCTATACATGTCCCGGAGGAGAGATTAGATAACCTTTCAACCTCGCGCTCGAATAGAATTGCAATGAGCTCTAGCGATTCCAAGTAATAAATCTCTTTCTAAATATAGACCTAACCCTTTGGTCCAGGTGGAAGGTCCCTAACCACAATTAAGCCCTAGATACTAAGATCACCTCAATGCTTCACTCTGTTACACGCGCAACTAAGCCCCAGCGGAAGTTCATCCTTTAGACCATTCACTCTATTATGGCCGCAAAGAACTCGAGGAACGGAGGTAGAACTTATCACGTCAGAGGGGAAAGGGGGCGCTCCTATATCTCTCGACTCACCCTCTCAACCCTCTCCAACCCAGCTTTGTCTAACGCTCGTGGTGTGTCACTCACTCACAAGGTCACCAACAAGAACTCTCAACCCTAGTGTCACTCTAGGGGAAATGTTCATACAAACAAGCATTCAAGGTTGGCACTCGCAACAAACATCAATTAATCGAAAGCATAATAAAGAGATTCAATGAAACAAATACATCCTAGGTTTAACAAATACCCAAGTACCCACTTGCGGCTTAGCTCTCCATGGAGCTAAGTATAATCAAAGAAATAGAATGTAAAAGCAATGAATCCATAGAGAAACCCCCTCGATGGTCATGTCGTTGGTCTTGTGGAAAGTCCTTTACTTGTCGTCTAAGGGATCCTTTGTCCGGTCTAGGATACACCTCGCCGGATCGGTGCCGACGAAAGCTCTCCCAATAACCGTCTTCCAAATGACACGCGATGTCGCAGCCATAGAACTTCTACAAAACCCTAGCCAATACCCCTCAAAACCCTAGCCGAAGCCATCTCTCAAGTTCGGGAAAAGATGGAGAAAAGAATGCTGAAATCGGGGCTGAATCGGCTTTAAATAGGGCTGGAGTCGGGCGACTACACGGGCCTATGGATTTTTCACACGCCCATGTGGAATTTCTACACGGGCGTGGATAATTTCCGCATGCCCGTGTGGATTCTCTGAATTCCTGTTTTCTCGGCCGGCTGTGAACAGTGCTGAATAGCTTCCCGAATCCGTACTTTCATCAGGGTAACGCAAACGGGCACACGTTCACGTCGTGGATCACTTGCTTCTTCAATGATCGACAAGTTGGTGGACCTCTTGTTCTATGTGCATAAGTTGGAATGCTCGAGTGTGACTGCCCTTGTGCCCCTCCAAATGGTTGTGCTAACTCAAATACGAGGAAGTTGGCACACACTCTAGCATCTCGCACCCGACTTATGTCTTCACGTTTGAACCTTAGCAAGATTTTCTCCAAAATCGGTGCATTATGATCCACATTGGCTTCTTTCCTTCATACTCGGCCTCACAACCCTACCTGCACAAAAGTAACATAAAAACACACATATTACTGTAAAACCTTGAGAAAAGTAATGCTCAACATAAGGAATGAACGCTTCGCATTCATATCACACAAGCACTTATCAAACTCCTCCACACTTAAGCTTTTGCTTGTCCTCAAGCAAAAATTAGACATTCTGTGCATAGATGAAGGAAATGTTGGAAACGCTTGACCTTTGGTTCACCAAAGTGTACAGAGAGAGCATTCTACAAGTAATGGAAATTTCAACATTAAATTCAAAAAAAATCAAAGCTCTAGCTAAAAACTTGAATAAAAAAGGACAACAAACCCAAAATCGTGTACGTGTGTGAACTCACTCAAAACAACCCAAGGTATACTCCTGAAATTTCTAAGTACAAGGGACTTATTTATCTACAAAAGTGACAACAATTTCAAAGATGGTAGTAGCTTCACACATCCTCTAAGGTAGCCTTTTCCAAAGTGGCCGCTAAGTTGGTTTCACACTTTCGAGGTGGTAGCTCTTTCTACCGGAGTGGTAGCTTTCACTAATCCTATGAGATAGCTTTTTCTCTCATTAGGGCATAGTTAGTATCCGACTTGTGAGAGTAGCTTCATACTTCATAGGTGGTAGCTTTTTCCACCCAACAGGCACAAATAAACAATAAAAACTATTTTTGTTCCTTCTTTTTCATTCTTTTAGAATTTAACACAAGAAACAACTATAACTAGTCCCTTTAACATCAAACTTGAGTTTCCAAAAGTCTCTAATAAGTGAGTAGTGTAACAAGTATAAATCGGGCAAAAATTCCTAGACATTCAAGCAAAATTAGAGCATGAAAATATTCAATGTTAAAAATTCTCGTAAACTCAAGAATACAATCAATGTAACTAGGGTGAACTGCCATTGGCTATGTGAGCATATATCAATCAAGAACAATTGAAAAGATTTGTGCACTATGGAACTCCCCCCCATACTTAAGTTGTACATTGTCCCCAATGTACACATGTAAGCTCACTCAAAATGTATTTCATTCAAAAATAGATGTGGGAGAAGCAATCAAAACAATACTCCCCTGACTCCGAGTGTCACATTTGATGGAGCTAAGTCCTTGGGAGTAATGTTTGGACGGGTTGTGAAGCTCACATGGCCAAGTGCCGAAGCACCTTGGCCGTGCCCATGACTAAGTCTCAATTCCCATGATGACAAGACCATCCGCACGCATACACGAGGGGGTTCGGTGAAGCTCAATAAAAAAACAAAATATCCTCGAGTATATATAAAAAGATAGACAATGAATACAACTCGAGATACAAAATGAAAAATAAACTCGGAAGGAGAATCCTACGAGTGAACAAGTCTAAAAATAAAATGCATAAAAGGAAAATAAAGTAAAGTCAAGTGTCGGTGTCGCCCTCGGGCTCCGGTGCTACTACTAGTGAAGACACACATGGTGGGTCCAAAAGTGCTGGGGTAGGGGATGGAGATGCTAGAGGAACTGAGGGGGACTGAGGAGTCCTCGGCCCCAAGACAAATGATGAGGCGACATCTCGCTCTAAGATCTGCTGTAATACGTCTAAATGTGCCATGAACTCCGTGTACTGAGTGGCCTGCGTAGCCCTAATCTTTGTAATCTCGGCTTGAGCCTCAGCTACCTCTGTACGTATCACTCCCAAAGCGCTCTCGAGCCTCTCAAAGCGATCATGAGCTTGAGATGGTGAAAACATACGCACGGTGGGTGGTTCCTCTGCCACTGGAGGTGCCTCGGTTTCTATCGGTGCTGACTGAGGCTCGGGAGCGGGCTGAGATGCCCCGGCTTCATCACCCTCATCCTCGGCTATCTCTTGAGCTGGTAACAATAAAGCAAAAACCCCTGTCCGAACCCGGCGGACCATGCCCATCAACCTCATCGTCTCTAGGCTCAGGGGAGTAGGTATACTCATCTTCTCGGCCCCGCGAATCGAGTCCAAGAGACCCATGCCCAATACTAATCTCGTGATGTAAGGGCCCGAGAAGATCTCTCCCAATATAGCATAGTGCTCCTGATGTCTGATGTACTCGGCCATGATGTGCCCTAAGTGAATCGGTACGCGCTGCATCATCGAGTACAAGTACAGAAGTTCCTATCGGCTCAGAACACCAGTGCTATCACCACGGCCATTCACCGACCTACACATGATGGCATGTAAATATTTATATGCAGGTCGGGAAAGGCACGTGGCCTTGGACACCCCCGGCTCTTACTAACCCTGACCACATAGCACTCTATAAGCTCTCTGCGGGGTCAAGGTTCTAGGATAATTAGTCGGTAACTGAGCGTACTCCTCCGTATCTGTGAATGCTTCCTTATACAAACCATGTAGAACTGAAAACTGAGTAAGGCTCAAACTATGGTGGTGTCCGAATACTCTGAACTGAATGTTGTCCAAACTATCGAACTTCCGTACGATCTATCCAACTCGAATGATGATAGCACCTCCAGTGCAAACTCTCGGATGGCTGGCTCTCTAATCATCAATAACTGTCACCAACCACCCGCTGAAATGAGATCCTCGACCTCATCAGCGAACTCATCTCCCTGCTGTAGATCTCTCAGTATACACATGTCCAAGAATCAAGTCTGTTCGAACCGGAGTCTCGACAAGCGCTCATAGCGAGCCTGATGCTCTGGAATCGCGAAACTCATGACCTCAAGCTCAGGGGATGACTCACGCAGCCTCTTATTAGCTTGCTTCTTCGACTAAGGTGCCATAATCTTTAAAATTCGAAATAAAATCGATCAAACAAGTTGATAAACTATCGCTGCAGAAATCCACATGGTCGTGTGGAATTTTCGCACGCCCGTGTGGATCAACGGGGCATGAAAACCGCATGGCCGCGCTTAAAGAATCCAAAAATACATCGTGAAATCACTTCTACTTCATTCTAAACATAAATCATCTTTATAAATGAAGAAAAGAAGCATTATTAACCAAATTAATCGATGGAAAACATGAATTGGCAAAGAAAATGATAAATAGGGATTACTGACGAGATGGAATGAGAAAATGAAGAACCGGCATGAAAACCGCACAAAAATCCAACCAAATTGGCGCTATGGAGTCGGAGACTGATGTGAGAATGTTTCCAAATGAATAGAAGAGTTGAAGAGGAAGAGAAACTAATCTTCTTTAAAAAGACCTCGTGCCCCTTGGCATTCTGTGCATCCACACGGGTGTGTGAAATTGCCCACGCCCGTGCGCCTCATTATAAGAGAGCCACAGGGGCGCACGCATGCTCCTGTGCGCTCTCGGGAAAACACTTCTTCGACTCTGACTGCTCTCACACGGGTGTGTGGAAAATACCCACGCCATGCGTCCGACGCACAGGGGCAGCCGTAGGCCCTTGTGGCTTCCCTAAACATCCAAGAAAATTGCCAAATGTTCTACACGCCCGTGCGGAAATTCCGCACGGGCATGGACATTCACATGCCCAACTCACAGGGGCAATCACACACCCTGTGTTTTCTCGGGATGGAGAGAACTCCTCTGCAGCATTTCGCACGGGCGTGTGGAAATTGCCTACGCCTGTGTGTTGTTCACAAGGTCACCCACAAGGGCGAGTCCACGCCCTTGTGTGATCTCAGGATAATCCGCCCAACTCTGCAGGAATTCACACGCCCATGCGGAAATTACCCACGGGCGTGTGAAAGTCGCATGGTCATTCACAGGGGCAGCCGCACGCCCCTGTGCCTTCTCTGGATGAGCTCGCAATACAATTCCACGAATGTGTGGAAATTCCACATGCCCGTGCGTTTTCACTGGATGCCTTAGAAAAACTTGCAGGCTCGGCAGAAAATTTCTGAACATGTTTATACACTCAGAGCCTACCCTAGTATGCGAGTTTTACCAACAAAAAAAAACATGGAATAAAGCTCAAACGACATAACTTCGCCAATTCCACATGAAAACACACGATGAATATTCAAAGTTCACAAGGAAATCTCATCACAAGCATCTAAAATCCAAGACACCAACACTTAACAATTTATTCATGCAAACAAACTAAGCTAGAAGATAAGAAAACAGTAAACACTTGGGTTGCCTCCCAAGAAGTGCTTGTTTAACGTCACTAAGCTTGACGTACGTTGTCTTACCTCACGGGGGTTCATGAATGAAAGTTGCCCTCTTACCGATGGCTTAAAAGTATGATGTGCAAAGTCTCTTGAGGATAGAAGGTGAATTATCGAGCTTCGGGACACCTAACAATGATTCATCCAACTTCTTCGGTTCACATATGTCTCCAACAGACGTGGAGTGTTTCCGGTGCCGTCTCCTAGCCCTCTTCATTTTCTGGAGCACCTTCTTCAAGATCCCCGGGGTAGATGGTACTTCTTCCGTCGCACCAAGCATCATCACTTCTTCATAATCCTCCTCTTGGTCGAACAAACAATCATATGGGTCCCGATTGAACATTTCCTGCATGTATTCATCAACAATCTCATCAGTAGTGTCTAGAAAGTATAAAGTATCATCGAAATCAAGAGAATGCCGCACGGCTTCAGCAAGGCGGTATGTGAGCTTGTCATCTCCAACCCTCAAAGTTAGCTCTCCGCCGTCCATGTCAATCAATGCCTTGGAAGACCGCAAGAACAGTCTCCCAAGTATGAAAGGTACATCTGCATCGTCATCATCGTCTAGCACTACAAAGTCAACCGGAAAAATGTACTTGTCCACCTTGACAAGCACGTCTTCAATGATGCCTCTCGGATGTCATACTGTTCGGTCTGCTAGTTGCAAAGTCATCCGAGTAGGCCTAGGCTCGCCCAAGCCTAGGTTTTGAAAGAAGGTATATGGCATAACATTGATACTGGCCCCTGAATCCGCCAATGCCATTTCCTCACATAGATTGCCAATATTATACGGAATAATGAAGCTTCCCAGGTCTTTCTTCTTGTTCGGCATGTTCTTTTGCAATACCGCCGAGCATTAAGCATCTAAAATCACTGAAGCACTTTCCTCCAACTTCCTCATGTTAGTCAACAAGTCTTTCAAGAACTTCGCATACTTAGGCATTTGGGCCAATGCTTCAACAAAAGGAATATTGATGTGCAGCTTCTTGAACAAACTCAGGAACTTCTTGTACTATTCATCCCCTTAGTCATTTTTCAGTCTAGAGGGATAGGGGATTCTTGGCTTGAAAAGTGGGGGTACCACCACTTTCTCTTTGCTCATCCCTTCTTCTACCTCTATAACCTCGGGTGCATGTTCTTTTGGCTTCTCACTCTGAAGCCTACCTTCAACCTCATGACCACTTCTCAAAGTGATCGCCTTCACATGCTCTCTAGGGTTGGTCTCTGTATTGCTCAGCAAGCTTCCATGTGGCCTTTCAGAGAGAGACTTCGCAATTTGCCCCACCTGATTTTCAAGGTTATGCAAAGAAGCGGTGTGGTTGCGAAGTGTAGCCTCGACTGATTCAAACCTTGTATTTGCAGATTGTACAAATCTAGCCAAGTGCTTCTCTAAGTCAGTCATTCGTGTTTCCAAACCTGAGACTCTGTTTTCCACCTGACTGGCTTGTTGTTGTTGTTGTTGGAAACCCAGTGGCCCCATGGCCTTTTGTGGACCCTGATTACTCCATGAGAAATTGGGATGATTCTTCCAACCAGAATTGTAGATATTGCTATATGGGTTTCCTTGAGGTCTCATGCTAATACCTACAAAATCAACGTTCTCCACTGAAGAAACATCACCGATAGATATCGGGCAATCGGAGGGAGTATGACCTACACCACACCCGTTGCAATTAGTCACGGCTGCCTCTCTATTTGAAGTTAGAAGATCTAACTTCTTACTCAAACTCTCCACTTGAGCCACCAATGAATTTACCGCATCTATTTCATGGAGACCGGCCACTTTTTTCTTCTCCCTAGCTTTCCATTGGTAGCTGTTTAACCCCATTTCTTTAATTAACTGCCGAGCCTCATCGGGGGTCTAGCTACCTAAGGTACCTCCTCCTGCCGCATCCAAGAGTTGCCTTGTACTCGGGTTCAAACCATTATAAAAGGTTTGAATAATCATCCACTCCGGGAATCCATGTTGCGGGCACTTTCTCAGGAGCTCCTTGAACCTTTCCCATGTCTCAAATAGAGACTCCAATTGCAACTGAACAAAGGATGAAATCTCATTCCTAAGCTTTGCAGATTTTCTGGGAGGAAAATAACGGGCAAGAAAAGCTTCTACCATCTCCTCCCATGTGCTAATCGATGCTCTAGGTAATAAGTGTAGCCACTACTTCGCTCTCCCCTTTAGGGAAAATGGGAAGGCTCTCAACTTGATGGCATCATCTGTCACTCCATTTATCTTCAGCATATCACACACCTCGAGAAAACTCTCTATATGACCGTTTGGATCCTCATCGGCCAAACCTTTACTGTACGGATGTTGCAACATGTGGATGAATGCCGGCTTCAACTCAAAGTTCTGAGCTGTAATCGGGGGACGCACAATACTCGATTGTGTCCCCAACACTGAAGGTCTGGCATAATCGGATAATGTTCGCTGTTGCTCATTCTGTTCTACCATGTTTTCAGATCCTTCCACTTTCAAATCAGCTAAATTAGACTGTTCTTGTACAGGCTCTTTCCCTTTTTTTCTAAGTGTATGTTCAAGCTCAGGATCTCCTTCAACCAATATTGATGGATTCCCTCGGGTCACAACCGGGAGCTATACCGAAAAAGAAAGAAAAAAAGAATCAGAACGATGATAGAATAAGAATATAGGAAATGGAATGTATGGTGAAATAGTTAAGAAAACAAAGTGCAAAGTATCTCTAAACGCCTACTCCCCGGCAACGGCACCAAAAACTAGACAAGGTCCCCTTGGTTTATAGACCTCGCACTCGCATAGAGTTACAATGAGCTCTAGGGATTCCAAGTGATAAATCTCTTCCTAATTATAGACCTAACCCTTTGGTCCAGGTGGAAGGTCCCTAACAACGATTAAGCCTTAGATACTAAGATCACCTCAACGCTTCACTCCGTTGCAAGCGCAACTAAGCCCCAGTGGATGTTCATCGCTTAGACCATTCACTCTATTATGGCCACAAAAAACTCAAGGAACGGACGTAGAATTTATCATGTCAGAGGGGAAAATGGACGCTCCTGTACCTCTCGACTCACCCTCTCAACCCTCTCCAACCTAGCTTTGTCTAACGCTCGTGGTGTGTCACAAACTCAAAAGGTTACCAACAAGAACTCTCAACCCTAGTGTCATCTAGGGAAATGTCCATACAAACAAGCATTCAAGGTCGAACTCACAACAAACATCAATTAATTGAAAGCATAATAAAGAGATTCAATGAAACAAATACATCCTAGGGTTCACAAATACCCAAGTACCCATTAGGGGTTTAGCTCTCCAAGAAATTAAGTACAATCAAAGAAATAGAATGTAAAAGCAATGAATCCATATAAAAACCCCTCGAATGTCGTGTCGATGGTCTTGTGGAAAGTCCTCTACTCATCGCAAGTGATCATTTGTCCGGCCTAGGATACACCTCGCCGGATCGGTACCGACAAAAGCTCTCCTAATAACCTTCTTCCAAACGACGCGCGATGTCAGAGTCGTAGAACTTCTCCAAAACCCTAGCCAATACCCCTCAAAACCCTTGCCAAAGCCCTCTCTCAAGTTCGGGAAAAGATGGAGAAAAGAATGATGAAATGGGGGCTGAATCGGCTTTAAATAGGGATGGAGTCGGGCGACTACACGGGCCTGTGGATTTTTCACACGCCCATGTGGAATATCCACACGGTCGTGGATAATTTCCATATGGTAGTGTGGATTCTCTGAATTCCTGTTTTCTAGGCCGGCTGTGAACAGTGCTGTTGCAGTATGTCTTCACGTTTGACTGCCCTTGTGCCCCTCCAAATGGATGTGCCAACTAGAATACGAGGAGGTTTGCACACACTCTAGCATCTCGCATTGGGCTTAAACCTACAGTATGTCTTCGGGTTTGATCTTTAGCAAGATTTCCTCTAAAATCGGTGCATTACGATCCACATTGGCTTCTTTCCTTCATACTCGGCCTCACAACCCTACCTGCACGAAAGTAACATAAAAACACACATATTAGTGTAAAAACCCGAGAAAAGTAATGCTCAACATAAAGAATGAACGCTTCGTATTCATATCGCACAAGCACTTATCACTCTCGGACTCAGGACACGACTCTCTCAGTCACTTATCAGCTTGCTTCTTTGACCTGGGTGCCATTGTCTGCAAAAATTGAAAGAGAATCAATCAAACAAGTTAATTAAACATAGTTGCAAAAATCCACACGATCGTGCCGAATTTCCGCACTCCCGTGTGGATCAACAGGCGGTGAACAAACACACAGCCATGCTTCAAACTCCACAAATGCACCATTATAACGCTTTTACTTTGTTTTAAATATAAATAATAATTCTAATTGACGAAACGAAGCATTATTGACTAGTTTCATCGATGAAAATCATGAATTTGTGAAGGAAATCAAAGATAGGGCTTACTGTCGAGTTGAGATGAGAAAGCTTTGAAAACGGCCAGAAAACCAAGCAAAATCCTTCCAAATTAGTGATACGAGGTTGGGAAACAATGTAGGAGTGCTCTCAGACAATTGGAGGATATGAGGTTGAAGAGAAACGATAATCCTTTTAAAAGGACTCGCGCCTCTTGGAGTTCTGTTCATCCGCACGGGCATGCGGAAATTACCCACGCCCGTGCGTATCCACAAGAAAGCCTCACAGGGGCAGATGCATGCCCCTCTGTACTCTCGAGAAAACACTCACTATCTCTGAACTCAAAAACATCGGTGTGTGAAAATACCCATGCACGTGCGCCCGATCCACAGGGGCTGTCG
The DNA here is from genome assembly GCF_009730915.1 of Dioscorea cayenensis subsp. rotundata. Lineage (NCBI taxonomy): Eukaryota > Viridiplantae > Streptophyta > Magnoliopsida > Dioscoreales > Dioscoreaceae > Dioscorea > Dioscorea cayenensis. The sequence goes on from NC_052490.1 coordinate 8,121,452, forward strand.
CACGCCCCTGTGGCTTCTCTGTCCACCCAAGAAGAATCGCTAAGTGTTTCACATGCCCGGATGGAAATTCCGCACTTGCATAGCCATTCACAAGCTCAACTCATAGGGGCAAGCGCACGCCCTGTGTCTTCTCAGGATGGAGAGAGCTCCTCTTCAAAGATTCGCACGGGCGTGCGGAAATTACCCACGCCGGTGCGATTTTCACAAGGTCGCCTACAGAGGCGTGTCCACGCCCCTGTGTGCTCTCGGGATAAACCGCCAATCTCTGCAGGGATTCACATGCCCCTGTGGAAATTAACCACGAGCGTGCGAGAATCATATGGTTATTCCCAGGGGCGAGTCCATGCCCCTGTGCCTTCTCTGGATGAGCTCGCAATACAAATACACTGGCGTGTGGAAATTTAACACGCTCGTACGTTTTCTCTGGATGCCATAGAAAATTCTGCAAGCTCTGTAGAAAATTTCTGAACATGTTTACACACCCAGAGCCTGCCCCAATATGCAATTTATACCAGTAAAAAACATGAGAAGTCGCTCAAAAAACCAAAACTTTGCCAAATTCATATGAAAACACACGACGAACTTGAAAACCCACAATTAAATCATAGAAGAAATATATAAAAATCAAGACACCAACACTCAACACTTTATTCATGCACACACTAAACTACTAAACTACGAAAATAATAAACACTTGGGTTGTCTCCCAAGAAGCGCTTGTTTAACGTCACTTAGCTTGATGTACCTTGTCTGACCTCATGGTGGCCCATAGATGAAGGTTGCCCTCTAACCCATGGCTTGGAAACATGATGAGCAAAGTCTCTTGAAGGTAGTGGGGGAATTATCAGGCTTAGGACCACCTAGAAATGGTTTATCAAACTTCTTTGGTTCACGCACATCTCCAACAGCCTTGGAGCATTTCCGGTGGCATCTCCTAGCTCTCTTCACCTTCCGGAGCCCCTTCTACAAGACCCCCGGGGCAGATGGTACTCCTTCCGTCAAACCAAACATCATTACTTCTTTATTATCCTCCTCTTGGTCGAACAGGCCCTCGTATGGATCCAGATTGAACATTTCCTACATGTACTCATCAACAATCTCATCAGTAGCATCTAGAAAATAGAAAGTCTCATCGAAATCAAGAGAATGCCGCATGGCTTCAGCAAGGCAGTATGTGAGCTTGTCATCTCCAACTCTCAAAGTTAGCTCTCCACCGTCCATGTCAATCAATTCCTTGGAAGTCCGCAAAAATGACCTCCCAAGTATCAAGGGTACATCCGCATCCTCATCAATGTCTAGCACTATGAAGTCAATCGGAAAAATGTACTTGTCCACCTTGGCAAGCACGTCTTCGATGATGCCCCTCGGATGTCTCACCATTCGATCCGCCAATTACAAAGTCATCCGAGTAGGCCTAGGCTTGCCCAAGTCTAGCTTTTGAAAGAAAGTGTATGGCATGACGTTGATACTGGCCCCTGAGTCCGCCAATACCATTTCTCCACCAAATGGTACAGGAGCGTCCCCTTTCTCCTCTGATGTGTTAGATTCTACCTCCATTCCTCAAGTTCTTTGCAACCACAATAGACTGAATGGTTTAAGGGATGACCTTTCGCTAGGGCTTAGTAGCGGATGCAGCGGAGTGAAGCGCAGAAGTGATCTTAGTATCTAGGGCTTAATTGTGGTTAGGGACCTTCCACATGGACCAAAGGGTTAGGTCTACAATTAGGAAGATATTTATCACTAGGAATCCATAGAACTTATTGCAATTCTATGCTAGTGCGAGGTTGAGAGGTTATTCAATCTCTCCTCCGGGACATGTATAGAGTTAGGCATAGTTGACCTTAGATTTGGGACTATGTAATTAAGGATTTCCACAACTCAGTTGCATTGATTAGGAAGCATAATAGAGGGTTCTTGCAGTTGAAATGATTGTCCTAGGTGGAGCAATATCCGGGTACCCCATTTATCGTCGATTGTCTTTCCTATCTTTTACTTGCGCCTCCTTTATCTTTTCGTATTTTTATTTGCATTGAGTTTGTTTTCACATCACTTTCAACATATTTTCACTCTAGTTAAATATCAATCTTGGTGGTTCTAAGCACTATTCCCTGAGGATTCGACTACCCTCTCACCGTGGTATTATTACTTCAACACCCGTGCGCTTGCGGTTTATAGGCATATTAGGATGTGTCAAGTTTTTGGCGCCATTGCCGGGGAATAGGTGTTTAGAATTACTTTGTGCTTTGCTATTTTGACTATTTATTATTCATTCTATTTCACACTTTCTTATTCTTCTATCATGCTCATTTATTTTCTTTTGTCCTGTCTTACTTTTTCGTGCAAGGAGTTTAAATGATGATTGATCTGCTTGTTGCTCTGTATTCTTGAGTTGAAGCTCTGAGTGAAAAAGTTAATAGAATTTTTGCTTCACAACAACAAAGCATTCATGCTTGCAACACATATCATCCAATTGAAAAGGGCTACCCAAACTTCTTGTGCAATAGTGATGGATAATATTGGGAATCCCCTCAAGAGGAATGTCAAAAGGGTGAGATACTCGGTGAGGATGCAGTTCAGTTGCAAAGAGTATTAGCTAACTTCATTGAAGGATCCGATGTCTGCATCGAAAATATGGAGACCACACTAAGATGTCATGAAGCCTCCTATAAAAACTTTGAGCATCAATTACAAGGGATACTTGACACACTCTCCAAGGAACAACAAGCATTTGAGCAAGCAATTCAAGTTCCTTGTAGAGATGATGTGTTAGTGAACGACAATTAAGAAGTTGGGCAAATTGAGAACATTGGTGCAAAAAATGAAAAGGAAGAAGCTGAATACCATTTTGAGATTTTGGACAGTGTGAATGAAGATTGTGCTTGTGAGCGAGAAAATTTTCAAGTGGATTTGCTATTGTCATGTTCCTTTCAAGCTGAAAATACACAAGAAGAAGTAAATCCTAAGGTAATGGAACAAGCATCACTCTTTGGGATTGATCAATTCATAAATTGCAAGAAAGAGATTTTGGGTTTGGGAAAAGATGTGAGTAGGAGATTGAAACCATCCAATGACCCACCTGTGCTAAGCTTGGATAATTTCCGACCTAAATTCTTTCCTTGGAGGCCAAAGGTAAGATGGTTGGACTCTCCAACAAATATTTCACCCTTGCAAGTAGATTATTGGTTTAAAGGAAGTAGCTATGCAATGTCTAGTTGGGAGGAATACATTCTTTTCAAGCCTCCATAAGGTAAGGAAGAGGTACGTCAAGCTAAGTGACGTAAAACAAGCACTTCTTGGGAGGCAACCCAAGTTTTTAATGTTTTTCTAGTTTTTAGTTAGTATTTGTATGAATAAGGCCTTGAGTGTTGGGATCATGATTCTTAGATGTTTTCGTTGTGATTTTCTTATGGGCATTATGGTGTTATCATGTGCCAAATCGTGTGTGGCGAAGAATCTTAGTCGTTTGAGCGTAATTTTCGTGTTTTCTCTGGCTAAAATTGCAATATTAGGCAGGCTCTGAATGTATATTTGTGTTCCGGAATTTTCTGCAGAGCCTGCAAAGTTTTCTAAGTGTCCAGAGAAAACACACGCCAGTGTGGAATTTTCGCACGGGCTTGCATTTTCGTTCAGAGCTCATCAAGAGACGGCATAGGGACGTGGACTCGCCCCTGTGAGCGACCTTGTGGTGGCCCACGCCCGTGTGGAATTTCTGCACGGGCGTATGTTTCTCTGCAGAGAATTTCTCCTCCATTCCGATAAGACACAGGGTTGTGCGTCTGCCCCTGTGAATTGCCCAATAAGGATATACGTCCGTGTGGAATTGTCGCACAGGCATGTGAAACACTTAGAGAATTTTCTCGGTTGCACAGTGAAGCCACAGGGGCGTGTGTCTACCCCTGTGAGTCTCTCCTGGGGAGTCACACGGGCATGGGTAATTTCCACACGCCTGTGTGGATGCACAAAAACTCAATAGCCGCGGGTTTTCTTTAAAATCTTTTCGGTTTTCTTCATCTTTACAGTCCCAATTACTCAGAGAACACCATTGCACTCTCCTGACCTCTCACCATCATTTTATAGGGTTGTTACTTGAGTTTTCCGGCCATTTTCTAGTCTCTCATTCTCATTTCGTCGGTAAGCTTCTCTTTTTCTTTTCTTAAGCCAATCTTTATTTATTTTGCAGCACTAGCGTCATCTTCACCAGCAGTGAAAACACAGATGCACCAGCAATTGACACCTACACTTGAGGCGTATTTACCTTCTCTGTTCTTATTTTTCGCATTTTATTTTTTGCATTTTATTTTGGACTTGTGTGCTCAGAAAGGATCTTCCTTCTGAGTTTATCTTTTAGTTTTGTCTCCAGTTGTATTTCATTGCTCTATTTTTTTTATATACTTGAGTTGTTTTTGTTTATTGAGCTTCACTGAACCCCCTTTCGTAAGCGTGCAGATGGTCTTGTCAGTATGGAAATTGAGGATTAGTCATAGACACGGTCAAGCCGTGTGTGTTTCACATCCAATTGGAAGTTAACTCCCAAGGATTTAACTCCATCAAACGTACCACTAGGAGTCAGGGGAGTATTGTTTCAATTGCCCACTCCCACATGTGTTCTAAATTGTATTACTTTTATTGTGCTTGCATTTGTACATTGAGAGCAATGTATATCTTAAGGTGGGGGGTTCACATTGCACATGGTTTTTACATAAGTTTTGATTAACATACATGCTCACGTAGCCAATGGGGTTCACCTTAGTTGCAATGATTGTATTCTTGAGTATAGGAGAATTTTTAACATTGAATGTTCTCATGCTCTAGTTCTTGCTTGACTTTTTAGGAAGTTTTTGCCGATTGACACTTGTGCACTACTCACTCTTTAAACTCTTTTGGAAACTCAAGTTTGATCTTAAAGAGACTAGTTTTAGATTTGTTTCTTATGTTATTTTGCTGAAAAAAAAATTGAAAATGAAAAGAAGGAACAAAATAGTTTTCTTGTTTATTTTGCATTTTGGGTGGAAAGAGCTACCACCTATGAAGTATGAAGCTACTCTCATAAGTCAGATACTAGTTATGCCCTAATGAGAGAAAGAGCTATCTCATAGGATGAGTGAAAGCTACCACTCCGTTAGAAAGAGCTACCACCTTGAAAGTGTGAAAGCCACCTTACCGGCCGCTTGGGAAAGGGCTACCTTAGAGAATGTGTGAAGCTACTACCGTCTTTGAAATTTGTGTTGCTTTCTTGTTATAGATAAATAAGTCCCTTATACTTAGAGCTTTGAGGAGTATACTTTGGGATGACTTGAGTGAGTCCACAAACTTTCACGATTTTGGGTTGGTTGTCCTTTTTTATTCAAGTTTTTAGCTAGAGCTTCGATTTTTCATGTTTAGTGTTGAAATTTCCCTTAGTTGTAGAATGCTCCCTTTGTATACTTTGGTGAAACTAAGGCCAAGCAGTTCCAATATTTCCTTCATCTATGCACAAAACGTTTAATTTTTGCTTGAGGACAAGCAAAAGCTTAAGTGTGGGGGAGTTTGATAAGGTGTCTTAAGAATGCGAAGTGTTCTTTCTTTACAATGAGCATTACTTTTATCAAGTTTAAGCCCTAATACATGTGTATTTGTGTTCTTTTGTGCATGTAGGGTTGTGAAGCTATGTTTTAAGAAAAAGAAGCCAAAAGTAGATCGTGAATGCACTATTTGATGAAATCTTGGAAGGAACAAACGCGAAGACACAAGTTGGGCTCAAAGATATGTGAATGTGTGCCAACCTCCATGTACTCAAGAAATTACAATAATTTGGAGGGGCACAAGGGCAGTCACATTTGCGTATCCCGACTTGTGCATTAATAGCAAGATCTTCACCAATGAACCCGTTTATTGAAAAAGCGACGCGATCTACAGCATAAACGTGTGCCCGTTTATGTTGCCTCGATGAAAAGTGGATTCGGGAAATGCGAGTATCTGCAGCAAAAAAATCACCGATAGCGATTGATGTAGCATTTTACTGTTCACAGCCGGCCGAAAATCAGAATTCCAGAGAATTCACACGGGCTTATGGAAATTCCACAGGCCCGTGTGGATGCCTGATTCCAGCCTTTAAAAGCCGCGATTCAGCCGCGATTTCTCTATCTTTTCCCCTATCTTTTCTTCCACCTTTCCCCATCTTTGAGGCGCCGTGCTAGGGGTTTAGAGAGGTTTTGGCAAGGCTTTGGAGAGGTTTGACGGCCTTTGACACCGTGTTTCCTTCGGAAGAGTGCTATTGCGGGAGTTTTCGTTGGCACCGATCCGGCGAGGTGTGCCCTAGGTTTGACTAGGGGACCTTTGAAGAAGACGCGACCGATCCACAAGACCTTCGACACAAACACAAGGGGGTTTTCATTCATGGATTGCATCTCTATACTTTTGATTTCATTATCTATTGTATTTTGCTCCATGGAGAGCTAAACATCTAGTGGGTACTTTGGTATTTATGAACCCTAGGATGTATTCATTTCTTAGAATCTCTTTGTTATGCTTTCAATTAATTGATGTTTATTGTAAGTTCCAACTTTGAATGCTTGATTGTGTGAATACTCTCCTAGAGTGACACTAGGGTTGAGAGTTCTTGTTGGTAACCTTGTGAGTGAGTGACACACCATAAGTGTTAGACAAAGCTAGGGTGGAGAGGGTTGAGAGGATGAGTCGAGAGGTACAGCAACGTCCCATTTCCCCTCTGATGTGTTAGATTCTACTTCCATTCCTCGAGTTCTTTGCAGCCACAATAGAGTGAATGGTCTAAGGGATGATATTACACTGGGCTTAGTTGCAGGTGCAACAAAGTGAAGCGCAGAAGTGATCTTAGTATCTATGGCTTAATTGTGGTTAGGGACCTTCCACCTGGACCAAAGGGTTAGGTCTACAATTATGAAGAGATTTATCACTTGGAATCCCTAGAACTTATTACAATTCTATGCTAGTGCGAGGTTGAGAGGTTATTCAATCTCTCCTCCGGGACATGTATAGAGTTAGGCATAGTTGACCTTAGATTTGGGACTATGTAATTAAGGATTTCCACGATCACTTGCATTGATTAGGAAGCATAATAGAGGGTTCTTTCACTTGAAATGATTGTCCTAGTCGGAGCAATATATGGATTGTCCATTTATCGTCGATTGTCTTTCCAATCTTTTACTTGCGCCTCCTTTATCTTTTCGTATTTTTATTTGCATTGAGTTTGTTTCCACATCACTTTCAACATATTTTCATTCTAGTTAAATAGCAATCTTGGTGGTTCTAAGCACTATTCCCTAAGGATTCGACTACGCTCTCACCGAGGTATTATTACTTTGACACCCGTGCACTTACGGTTTACACGCATATTATTTCTTCAATCAATATTGAGGGGTTCCCTCGGGTCATAACCTGGAGCTGCACCGAAAAGAAATAAAAAGAAATCAGAACTACGATAGAATAAGAAGAAATGAACTAGAATGAATGAATGAATAGCTAAGAAAACAAAGTTCAAAGTATCTCTAACCGCCTACACCCCGGTAACGGCGCCAAAAACATGACAACGCCCTTGCGTATGTCCCGCAAGTGCACGGGTTTGTTGAAGTAATAAAATCCTAGATGAGTGAAGTATCGTATCCACATGGAGTAGTGAATAAAAACACTTAAATTGTTTCTTAAGTAAGTGAAAGATGAATAGTGATATGTGTGACAAGATGTGAAATGACAAAAGTAAAAGAACAAGAAAGAGAGCACAAGTAAAAGAGATGGTAAGGCAATCGATATAAATGCGATACTCGGATATTGTTCCGCTTAGGACAATCATTTCAAGTGCAAGAACCCTCTATTATACTTTCTAACTGATGTAATAATGAGTCATGGAGATCCTAAAATACATGATCCCAAATCTAAGGTCGACCATTCCTAACTCTATACATGTCCCGGAGGAGAAATTGTATAACCTCTCAACCTCGCACTCGTATAGAATTGCAATAAGTTCTAGGGATTCCAAGTTATAAATCCTTTTTCCTAGATATAGACCTAACCATTTGGTCCAAGAGGAAGGTCCCTAGCCACGATTAAGCCCTAGGTGTTAAAATCACTTCAACGCTTCACTCCGTTGCACCCGCAACTAAGCCCTAGTGGAAGGCCATCCTTTAGCCCTTTCACTCTACTATGACCGCAAAGAACTTGTATAAATGGTGGTAGAATAAATCACACCAGAGGGAAAAGGTGACGCTCCGCTATCTCTCGATTCACCCTCTCAGCCTTCTCCAATCTAGCTTTGTCTAACTTTCGTGGTGTGTCACTCACTCACAAGGGTTACCAACAAGAACTCTCAACCCTAGTGTCACTCTAATGGAGTATTCATACAATTAAGCATTCAAGACTTGAACTCAAATAAAACATCAATTAATTGAAAGCATAATAAAGAGGTTCAATTTAACGAATACATTCTAGGGTTCACAAATACCCAAGTACCCACTAGGGGGTTTAGCTCTCCATGGAGCTAATTAAAATCAATGAAATCAAATGTAAAAGTAAAGAACCCATAGAAAACTCCCTCGATAGTCATGGCGATGGTCTTGTGGAGAGTCCTCTTGTCGTCGAAGGGTCCCTTTGTCCAGCCTAGGATACACAATCGCCGAATTGGTACCGACGAAAGCTCTCCCACTAACCTTCTTCCAAATAGAGTGCGATGTCAGAGCCATAGAACCTCTCTAAATCCCTAGCCAATACCTCTCAAAACCCTAGCCGAAGCCCTCTCAAGTTGAGGAAAAGATGGAGAAAATAATCCTGAAATCGGCTTTTAAATGGCTGGAATCGGGAATCCACAAGCCCTTGTGGGTGCCCGTGTGGATTTTTCACACGGCGTGTGGAATTAACGCACGCCCGTGTGGATTCTCTATTTTCATTTTTCTTCAGCTGGCTGTGAACAATAACAGCTATAGTGTTTGTTACAGTGTTTACTATAGTACCGGCCTGAGACACTCCTAAATCCATGCTTTCATTGATGTAATGTAAACAGGCACACGATTACATCATAGATCGCTTTGCTTCTTCAATAACAGACATGTTGGTGGAGATCTTATTATACGTGGACAAGCCAGACTGCTTGAATGTGATTGCCCTTGTGCCCCTCCAAATCGTAGTGCTAACTTAAATACGAGGAGGTTGGCACACATTCCCGCATTTCGAACCTGACTTATATCTTCATGTTTGAACCTTCTCAAGATTTCCTCCAATTGGTGCATTTATGATCCATATTGACTTCTTTCTCCAATATTCAGCCTCACAACCCTATATGTATAAAAGTAACATAAATACACACATATTAGCGTCAAAACCCGAAAAAATTAATGCTCATCATAAGGAAAGAACACTTCGTATTCTTATCGCACAAGCACTTATCAGTGCCCCTCCAAATCATTGTAATTGCTTGAACGCATGGAGGTTGGCACACATTTACATATCCTCGAGCATAACTTGTGTCTTAACATTTGTTCATTCCAAGATTTTATCAAACAGTGCATTAATGATCTACTTTGCCTTCTTTCTTTCATATTTGGCTTCATAAACATAAATGCACAAAAGTAACACAAATACACATGTATTAGCGCTAAAATCTGATAAAAGTAATGCTTATTTTAAGAAAAGAATACTTCTTCGCATTCTTAACACACAAGAACTTATAAAACTCTTCCATACTTAAGCTTTTGTTTGTCCCCAAGCAAAAATAAAATAGTGAAGTATGGAAGAAGGAAACATTGAAAGTGCTGGGCCTTAGGTTCACCAAAGCATACAAGGGAAGCATTCTACAAGTATGGGAAATTTCAACACTAAATACGAGAAATCATTGCTCTGGCTAAAAACTCGAATAAGAAAGGACAATAAACCCAAAATCATGTAAGTGTGTGTAAACTCACTCAAGTCGACCTAACTTATACTCCTCAAAGTTCTAGGTGTAAGGGGACTTATTTATCTACAACACAAAATAAAGAGATGGTAGTAGCTTCATAGATCCTCTAAGGTAGTAATTTCCGAAAAGGCCGCTAAGATGGCTTTCACACTTTCGAAGTGGTAGCTCTTTCTAGCGGGGTAGTAGCTTTCACTCATCCCATGAGATAGCTCTTTCTCTCATTAGGGCATAACTAGTATCCGACTTATGAGAATACCTTCATACTTCATAGGTGGTAGCTCTTTCCACCCCAAATATCAAACTAAACAACATACATTTTTTCAGCAAAATAACACAAGGAACAAAACTAATTAGTCCCTCAAACATCGAACATAAGTTTTCAAAAGAGTTTAATGAGCGAGTAGTGCAACAAGAGTTAATCGGGCAAAAATTCGTAGAAATTCAACTAAAAACTAGAGCATGAGAAAATTCAACATTAAAAATTCTCCTAAACTTAAGAATACAACCATTGCAACTAAGTTGGACCACCATTGGCTATGTGAGTGACAAGATCCCCTTGCGTATAGCCCGCAAGTGCACGGGTTTATCGAAGTAATAATCCCGGGTGAGCGGGTATCGAATCCACAGGGAGTAGGGAGTAAAGTCACTTAATTCGATTCTTAGCTATGTGGAATATCAACAATGATAAGTGTGACAATTATTCAATTCTCAACAATTAAAAGCAACAAGTAAGAGAGCAAAAGTAAGGATGAGGTAAGGCAATCGATAAAGATGGGGTACTCGGATGATGCTTCACCTAGGATAATCGCTTCAAGTGCAAAACTCTCTATTATGCTTCCTAATCAATGCAATGGAGAGTCGTGGAAATCCTTACATACATAGTCCCAAATCTAAGGTCAACTATGCCTAACTCTATTCATGTCCCGGAGGAGAGATTAAATAACCTCTCAACCTTGCACTCGAATAAAGTTGCAATGAGCTCTAGGGATTCCAGGTGATAAATCTCTTCCTAATTATAGACCTAACTCTTTGGTCCAGGCGGAAGGTCCCTAACCACAATTAAGCCCTAGATACTAAGATCCCCTCAATGCTTCACTCCGTTGCATGCGGAACTAAGCCCAGCGGAGATTCATCCCTTAGACCATTCACTCTATTATGGCCACAAAGAACTCGAGGAACGTATGTAGAATCTATCACGTCGGAGGGGAAAGGGGACGCTCCTATACCTCTCGACTCACAATCTCAACCCTCTCCAACCTAGCTTTGTCTAACGCTCGTGGTGTGTCACTCACTCAAAAGGTTACTAACAAGAACTCTCAACCCTAGTGTCACTCTAGGGAAAATGTTTGTACAATCAAGCATTCAAGGTTGGAATGCACAATAAACATCAGTTTATTGAAAGAATAATAAAGAAGTTTAATGAAACGAATACATCCTAGGGTTCACAATCACCCAAGTACGCACTAGGGGTTTAGCTCTCCATGGAGCTAAGTACAATCAAAGAAATCGAATGTAAAAGCAATGAATCCATAAAGAAACCCCCTCGATGGTCGGATCGATGGTCTTGTGGAGAGTCCTCTACTCATCGCAAGGGATCCTTTGTCCGGCCTAGGATACACCTCGCCGGATCGATGCCGACAAAAGCTCTCCCAATAACTTTCTTCCAAACGACACACGTTTATGCTGTGGATCGCTTTGCTTCTTCAATGATGGAGAAGTTGATGGAGATCTTGTTCTATGTGCATAAGTCAGAATGCTTGAGTATGACTACCCTTGTGCCCCTCCAAATGGTTGTACAAACTCAAATACGGGGAGGTTGGCACACACTCTAGCATCTCGCACCCGACTTATATCTTCGCGTTTGAACCTTAGCAAGATTTCCTCCAAAATCAGTGCACTGTGATCCACATTGGCTTCTTTCCTTCATAATTGGTTTCACAACCCTACCTGTATAAAAGTAATAAAAAACACATATTAATCTAAAAACCCGAGAAAAGTAATGCTCAACATAAGGAAAGAATGCTTCGCATTCTTATCACACAAGCACTTATCAAACTCCCCCACAATTAAGCTTTTGCTTGTCCTCAAGGAAAAATTAAACATTCTGTGCATCAATGAAGAAAATATTGAAAGTGCTTGGCCTTAGGTTCGCCAAAGTATACAAAGAGAGCATTCTACAAGTAAGGGAAATTTCAACATTAAAAACAAAAAATCAAAGCTATAGCTAAAAACTTGAATAAAAACGGACAACAAACCCGAAATCGTGTACGTGTGTGAACTCACTCAAAACAACCCAAGGTATACTCCTCAAAATTCTAAGTACAAGGGACTTATTTATCTACAAAAGTGACAACAATTCCAAAGATGGTAGTAGCTTCACACATCCTCTAACGTAGCCCTTTTCAAAGCGGCCGCTAAGGTGGCTTTCACACTTTGGAGGTGGTACCTCTTTCTACCGGAGTAGCTTTCACTCATCCTATGAGATAGCTATTTCTCTCATTAGGGCATAGCTAGTATCCGACTTATGAGAGTAGCTTCATACTTCATAGGTGGTAGCTCTTTCCACCCAACAAGCACAATAAAACTATTTTGTTTCTTTTTCTTTGCATTTTCCATTTTTTTTTCAGAATTTGCACAAGAAACAACTACAACTAGTCCCTTTAACATCAAACTTGAGTTTCCAATAGAGTTTAAAGAGTAAGTAGTGTAACAAGTATAAATCGGGTAAAAATTCCTAGAAATTCAAGAAAGAACTAGAGCATGAAAACTTTCAATGTTAGAAATTCTCCTAAACTCAAGAATACAATGCTTTCAACTAAGATGAACCGCCATTGGCTATGTGAGCATATAATAATCAAGAACAATAGAAAAGATGCGTGCACTATGAAACTCTCCCCCACACTTAAGTTGTACATTGTCCCCAATGTACACATGCAAGCTCACTCAAAATATACATCCTTCAAAAGCAAATGTGGGAGAAGAAATCAAAACAAAACTCTACTGACTCCTAGTGTTGCGTTTGATGAAGCTAATGCCATGGGAGTAGTGTTCCGATGGGTTGTGAAGCTCACACGGGCAAGTGCCGAAGCACCTTCACCGTGCCCATGACAAAGTCTCAATTCCAAAGAAGACAAGACCATCTGCACGCATACACGAGGGGGGGGGTCAGTGAAACTCAATAAAATAAAAACAACTCGAGTATACAAAAGATAGAGCAATGAATACAACTCGAGACCACAAAATGAAAATAAACTCAGAAGAAAAATCCTTTCTGAGTATACCAATCCAAAATAAAATGCAAAAAATAAAATGCGAAAAATAAGAACAAAGATGGTAAAGACGCCTCAAGTGTCAGTGTCAATAGCTAGTACATCTGTTTCCATTACTGGTGAAGATGACGCTGGTGCTGCAAAATAAATGAAGATTGACAAAGAAAAGAGAAAGAGAAGCTTACTAACAAAATGAGAATGAAAGACTAGAAAACGGCCGGAAAACTCAATTAACAACCCTCTAAAATGACGCTGAGAAGTCAGGAGAGAGCAAGGATGTGTTCTTAAAACGTATGAGGGTGAAAAGATGAAGAAGCCCGAAAAGATTTTAAAGAAAACCTGCGGTTCTAGCATATCTGTAAATCCATAGGGGAATGTGGGAATTACCCACGCCCGTGTGCCCGACCCACAGGGGCAGACGCACGCCCCTGTAGACTCTCCATGCAACCGAGAAAATTCTCTAAGACCCACGCCCATGCAAAAATTCCACACCGGCGTGGATATTCACAAGCAAACTCACAGTGACAAGCGCTGCGCCCGTGTCTTCTCGGGATGGAGAGATCCTCTGCAGAGTCGCGCAGGGCGTGAGAAAATTACCCACGCCCATGTGTGGTTCACAAGGTCGCCCACAGGGGCGAGTCCATGCCCTTGTGTGCTCTCGGGATAAACCGCTCAACTCTGCAGGAATTCACACGCCCGTGCGGAAATTACTCACAGGCGTGTGACAGCCGCATGATCATTTACAGGGGCAGCCGCACGCCCCTGTGCCTTCTCTAGATGAGCTCGTAGTGCAAATACACGGGCGTGCAGAAATTCAACACGCCCGTGTGTTTTCTCTGGATACCTTAGAAAATTCTGCAGGCTCTGCAGAAAATTTTTTAACATGTTTACACACTCAGAAGCTGCCCTAATATGTAAGTTTTACCAGTGAAAAACATGTGAAATAGCTCAAACGACCAAAACTTCACCAAAACACATGAAAGCACAAGATAACACCAACGGTCCACAAGAAAAGCATAGCAATGGCCTATAAGAATCAAAACACCAACAATCAAGCTCTTATTCATGAAAACACTAAACTAAAAACTAGGAAAATAGTAATTGCTTGAGTTGTCTCCCAAGAAGCGCTTGTTTTACGTCACTAACCTTGACATACCTTTTCTTTACCTTATGGAGGCTTGAAAAGAGTATGTTCCTCCCGACTAGACATTGTATAGCTACTTCCCTTAAACCAAAAATTTGCTTGCCGGGGTGGAATATTTGTTGGAGAGTCCAACCATCTTACCTTTGGCCTCCAAGGAAACAATTTGGGTTGGGAATTGTCCAAGCTTAGCATAGGTGGATCATTGGATGGTTTCAATCTCCTACCCACATCTTCTCCCAAACCCAAAATCTCTTTCTTGCAATTTATGAATTGATCAATCCCAAAGAGTAGTGTTTGTTCCATTACCTTAGGATTTACTTCTTCTTGTGTATTTTCAGCATGAAAGGAACACGACACTAGCAAATCCCCTTGAAAATTTTCTCGCTCACAAGCACAATCTTCATTCACACTGTCCAAAATTTCAAAATGGTATTCAGCTTTTCCCTTTTCATTTTCTACACCAATGTACTCAATTTACCCAACTTCTTCATTATCGTTCACTACCACATCATCTCTACACGGAACTTGAATTGCTTGCTCAAATGCTTGTTGTTCCTTGGAAAGTGTGTCAAGTATCCCTCCTAATTAATGCTCAAGGTTTTTAAAGGAGGTTTCATGACATCTTAGTGTGGTCTCCATATTTTGGACACAGACATCGGATGCTTCAATGAAGTTAGCTAATACTCTTTGTAACTGAAGTTCATACTCTCCGAGTATCTCACCCGTTTGACATTCCTCTTGAGGTGCTCCCAATGTTGTTCACCATTATCCGATAATACGTTTGGGTAGCCCACTTCAATTGGATGATATGCGTTGTAACATGGAATGTTCTGTTGTTGTGAAGCAAAAATTCTATCAACTTTTTCACTCAGAGCTTCAACCTGCAAATGTAGAGCAACGATCGGGTCAATCATCATTTAAAAATCCTCGCAAGAAAAAAAGTAAGACATGACAAAAGAAAACAAATGAGAATGATGGAAGAATAAGAAAGTGTGAAATAATAGAACAAATCGAGCGGTGATAGAGAAGAGATGTGAAATAGAATGAAGGGTAAATAGCTAAGAAAACAAAGTGCAAAGTATCTCTAAATGCCTAGCTCCCCGGCAACGGCGCCAAAAACTTGACAAGATCCCCTTGCGTATAGCCCGCAAGTGCACGGTTTTGTCGAAGTAATAATCCCGAGTGAGCGGGTATCAAATCCATAGGGAGTAGGGAGTAAAGACACTTAATTCTATTCTTAGCTATGTGGAATATCAACAATGATAAGTGTGACAATGATTAAATTCTCAACAATTAAAAGCAACAAGTAAGAGAGCAAAAGTAAGGAGGAGTTAAGGCAATCGATAAAGATGGGGTACTCGGATGATGCTTCACCTTGGATAATCGCTTCAAGTGCAAGAACTCTCTATTATGCTTCCTAATCAATGCAATGGTGGGTCGTAGAAATCCTTACATACATAGTCCCAAATCTAAGGTCAACTATGCCTAACTATATTCATGTCCCGGAGGAGAGATTAAATAACCTCTCAACCTCGCACTCGAATAAAGTTGCAATGAGCTCTAGGGATTCCAGGTGATAAATCTCTTCCTAATTATAGACCTAACCCTTTGGTCCAGGCGGAAAGTCCCTAAGCATAATTAAGCCCTAGATACTAAGATCCCCTCAACGCTTTACTCCGTTGCACGCGCAACTAAGCTCCAGCGGAGATTCATCCCTTAGACCATTCACTCTATTATGGCCACAAAGAACTCGAGGAACGGAGGTAGAATCTATCACGTCGGAGGGGAAAGGGGACGCTCCTATACCTCTCGACTCACAATCTCAACCCTCTCCAACCTAGCTTTGTCTAACGCTCGTGGTGTGTCACTCACTCACAAGGTTACCAACAAGAACGCTCAACCCTAGAGTCACTCTAGGGAAATGTTCGTACAATCAAGCATTCAAGGTTGGAACGCACAATAAACATCAGTTTATTGAAAGCATAATAAAGAAGTTTAATGAAACGAATACATCCTAGGGTTCACAATCACCCAAGTACCCACTAGGGGTTTAGCACTCCATGGAGCTAAGTACAATCAAAGAAATCGAATATAAAAGCAATGAATCCATAAAGAAACCCCCTCGATGGTCGTAGTCGATGGTCTTGTGGAGAGTCCTCTACTCATCGTAAGGGATCCTTTGTCCGGCCTAGGATACACCTCGCCGGATCGATGCCGACAAAAGCACTCCCAATAACTTTCTTCCAAACGACGCGCGATGTCGGAGTCGTAGAACCTCTCCAAAGCCCTAGCCAATAGTCCTCAAAACCCTAGCCGAAGCCCTCTCTCAAGTTGGGGAATTGATGGAGAAAAGAATACAAAAATCGGGGCTGATTGGGCTTTAAATAGGGCTTGAATCGGGCGACTACACAGGCGTGGATGCTTCACGTGCCCATGCAGAATTTCCACACGGTCGTGGGTAATTTCCACACGCCCGTGTGGATTCTCTGAAACTGCCATTTTCGGCCGGCTGTGAACATTAGCTGCTACAGTACTATGCCAAAAAATACTCCCGAATCCACTTTTCATCAAGGTAACATAAACGGGCACACGTTTATACCGTGGATCGCTTTGCTTCTTCAATGATGGATAAGTTGATGGAGATCTTGTTGTATGTGCATAAGTCGGAATGCTTGAGTATGACTGCCCTTGTGCCCCTCCAAATGGTTGTGCAAACTCAAATACGGGGAGGTTGGCACACACTCTAGCATCTCGCACCCGACTTATATCTTCGCGTTTGAACCTTAGCAAGATTTCCTCCAAAATCGGTGCATTGTGATCCACATTGGCTTCTTTTCTTCATAATTGGTTTCACAACCCTACCTGCATAAAAGTAACATAAAAACACACATATTAATGTAAAAACCCGAGAAAAGTTATGCTCAACATAAGGAAAGAATGCTTCGCATTCATATCACACAAGCACTTATCAGTGAGCGTGCACAATCAAAGCAAAGGTATAAAACATGTGTAATGTGAACTTTCCCCCACACTTAAGATGTGCATTGCCCTCGATGTATACATGCAAGCACAATAAAAAGTATATCACTCAAGAATATATATGGGAGTGGGCAATTGCAACAATACTCCCCTGAACTCCTAGTAGTGTGTTTGATGAAGCTAAATCCTTGGGAGTTGAGTTCCAATGTGCTGTGAAGCACACACGGCCAAGTGTAAAGCACATTGATCCTGTCTATGACTAATCTTCAATTTCCATACTGATAAGACCATCTGCACACATATACAAGGGGGTTCAGTGAAGCTCAATAAATAAAAATAACTCGAGTACATAAAAGTAAAGCAATGAAATACAACTCTAGATAAAAGTAAAAGTTAAACTCAGAATGAAGTTCATTTTCTAAGTATACAAGTCCAAATAATAATACTGAAATAAAATATGAAAAATAAAGAAAATAAAAGAAAAATGCAACAAACGTTGGTTTCATCCGTTGTCTACTCGGCTGGTGCTGTCGATGAAGATGTTGTAATAGGTGGATCGACTAGTTCTGCCACTAGTGATGGTGATGCTAGAGATGCCTGAGGGGTCCTTGGTCTCATGTTGAATGGTGAGAAATCATCTCGCTCTAGTAACTACTGAAGGGTGTCGAGACATGCCATCACCTCGGCATGGTGCGGGGCATATGTAGCCCGAACTTCTGTCAGATCTGCCTGTAGCACCACTACAGCACTCTCAAGCCTCTCAAGTCGATCATGTGCTCGAGGTGGATAAAATATCTGAACTAGTGGGTGCTCCTGCACTGTAGGGGGAGCCTCTACCTGCGCCTGCTCTATCTGTGGCTCCAGCACTGGTTGTGACCCTTTGCTGTGAGTCCCTCAACCTCGGCTGTCTCAGAAAGGGATATGATCATCATATATACTCCTGGTTCACATCTCCGGACCATCCCCATCAATCTAATAGCGTCGATGCCAGGTGGAGTCGGTGCGATGGCCTTCTCGGTCTCCCTAATAGCGTTTAATAATCCTATCTCCACGATAAGGCTGGTGATGTAAGGGTTTGAGAATAGAACACTGACTCTGGCATATTGGCCCTGATGACGAAGGTACTTGGCCACAATATGCCTCATATGAATCGGATAGCTTTGGATCATCAAAAATAAATAAAGTAGCTCTTGCCGACTCAAAACACTTATGCTATCGCCTCAGCCGCTCACTGATCTACTGAGCACTGCATGTATGTATTTGTAGCTCGGTCGGGACAGGCACATATCCTTAGACACTCCTAGCTCGTACTGATCCTGTCCACATAAAATCCTATACGCTCTCTTCGGAATCAAGCTGCCAGTATAATTTGTCGGTAATCTCTCGTACTCCTCTATGTTAGTAAAAGTCTCATCATACAATCCCATCCTGATCGAAAACTGTGTAACACTCATACTGTATTGATGTCCAAATGCTCAGAACTACACAGTGTCAACACTATCGAATCTGGGATATAACTGGTCAAACTCAAAAGATGCTAAAACCTCCTGTGTGGATAACCGCCGCACGGGCATCATGCTAAAAGCTCAAAAATACATCACAACTTCATCCCAAACTCACTCTAAAGCATATACAAACCATTTTAGCATCAAACCAAAGCACATTCACCAATTTAAATCAAACAAAATCAAGTAATGGCGAAGAAAAGATAGAAAAAAAGTTTACCGACAAGATGAAGATGAAAACATTGAAAGTCGGCCGGAAAACTTGAGTAAACCTCTCTAAATCGACGGTGCATAGTTGGGAGAATGTAAAACCCGTGCCTTTTGGTATTCTGTACATCCACATGAGTGTGTGACTCAAGACTCAACAGGAGAGCTTGACAGGGACAGAGGCATGCCCTTATGGTTTCTCGAGATGACACCCATTTGCTCTGAACACAACCACACGTACGTGTGAAAATTCCACCGTGCATGTGCCCGACCCACAGGGGCACCCACACGCCCCTGTGGCTCCTCTGTCCATCTGAAAAATTTCTCTAAGTGTTCCATATGCCCCTATGGAAATTCCACACGGGCGTGTGGATCTTCACTGGGGTACTCACAGGGTCACTCAAACGCCCCTATGTTTTCTTGGGATGGAGGACCACTTCTCTATAGAGATCCACATGGGCGTGTGGAAATTACCCACGCCCGTGTGTTTGTCACAAGATCATCCATAGGGGAATCCGGAAGCCCCTGTGCTTTGTCGGGAAAAATCAATAAGTCTCTATAGAGGAACGCACAACCATGTGGAAATTCCCGACGGGCATGTGACCGTCAACGGGTCATCCACTAGGGTAGACGCACACCCCTGTGCATTCTCAGGATGAGCCCTTTGTACAGATACACGCCTGTGTGGAAATTTCACACGACTGTGTGTATTTGATAAATGTCTAAATGTATATATTTTAGTTTATAAATTTGATATATTTAGCATGTATTTCTATAAGGATTGATGCCCGTTTTGTGCTTAATCGTGTGTTATTTGCTTTGTAGGGCACGGAAACGCCGTGGAGGACACAAAAATACAATTTGGGCGAAAAAGAGAAGAAAGCCAGGCCATGGCACTGTAGAATATTCACTATAGCAAAATGCTATAGCTGGAGTACTGTAGCAGTGGTACTTCAGCATCGGCACTATAGCAAGATCACTGTAGCTGGCACTATAGCACCTATAGTGTTTTCAAGTCTAGAACTATATAATGGAGAGATCCTTAGTTCTTTATTGAGTTGTATGTGTAGATGTGACCTACTCGCATGTACTAGATCTTTAATGAGCTAGAAGGGGTATTCTTATATCGATATGCCGAGAGATTGGGTGTCGTTAACCCCTCTGAATCTTAAGGATACACTTAGAGCAAGTATGTCCTTATGGCAGGATTTCCCTACTCTTAATGCAATCATAGGAATGTAATTAAGGAGAGACCCTTATTGACATCAGTATGGGATTAGGGTTTAATCACTGAGAAATTATGGTTGAACTATTCGAGAAATCCTTTGGTTTAAATCACCATTGCTTCACTGTTATCATGCATCAATATACGATGATGACCCCTCATGGGGATCCTCATCCCTAGGCCTATTTTTATCATCGTTGCTTTTGTGATCGCCTTGCTTTCCTTGGAATTGTCATACTTCAAATCTATTTACATTCTTGCATGTATTAGAGTAGTATAGCATGCTTAAGTTGTTAGGTTAGAAAATAAGTGACGGAGGAGTAATAGGAGCTCCTTAGCCCCGTGGAATATGATCCTTGGGCTTTTGCACAAGGTATTACTTGGTGACCCCGTACACTTGCAGGTGAGCAAACAATCAATATTCTCTGGATAACTTACAAAAGTCTGCATATTTTGCAAAAAATTCCTGAACATGTATACAAACTTAGAGCATGTGCTATAATCCAAAATATTCCAGAGAATCATGAAAAACATACTCAAACGGCGAAGAACTTCGCCACACACATTTAAGCACATGATAACAGCAAATAATCCATGAGGAAATCACAGCAATGGCATCTAAAATTCAGGACATCAAAACTCATGCTTTTATTCATGCAAACACTAACTAAAACTAGAAAAAATAATAAAAACTTTGGTTGTCTCCCAAGAAGTGCTTGTTTAACGTTACTTAGCTTGACGTACCTTCCTTACCTAACGGGGGTCCAAGAATGAAGGCTTACCTCTTACCCATGACTTGAAAACATGATGAACATAATCCTTTTAGGTCAGAGGGGGAGTTATCGAGCATGTTACCACATGAGGGTTCATCACTCACACTCCGTTCTTGCGTCTTCTTGTGGCATCTTCTTGCTTGCTTCATCTTCTGGATCACCTTCTTCACAATCTCCGGGGTAGATGGTACTTTTTGGGAGGCAACCCAAGTCCTTAATATTTTTCTAGTTTTTAGTTTAGAACATGCTAGAATAAGGCTTTAAGTGTTGGTGTCTTAATTTTACCTGCAAATTGTTGTGTTTTTCTTGTGGATCATTGATGTTATCGTGTGCTTCATTGTATGTAGCAAAGATCCTTGGTCGTTTGAGCCTATTTTTCATGATTCTCTAGTTAATATGGCATTGCATAGGCAGGCTCTAAGTATGTATAGATATTTAGAATTTTTTGGTAGAGCCTGTTAATTTTTCTAGGTCATCCAGAGAAGACACATGACCATGTGAAAATTCCACACAGGCGTGTGTTTCTGTTCAGAGCTCAACTTCTCCATCACGAGAGCACACAGGGGCGTGTGTCTGTCCCTGTGAACAACCTTGTGACGGTCACACGCCCATGTAGAATTCCCACACGGGCTTGTGTTTCTCTACAGATGTTTAGAGCTCTATTATGAGATGACACAGGGGCATGTGTTTGCCGCTGTGTCTGACCCTATGCATTACACACGGGCATGGGTAATTTCTACACTCCCTGTATGAAATCATGTAGAGAAGACCTCTCCATCCCGAGAAGACACAAGGGTGTGCAGATGCCCCAGTGAGTACCCCTGTGAAGATCCACACACCTGTGTGGAATTTCCTCAAGGGCATGTAGAACGCTTAGAATTTTTCTTGATTCGACAGAGAAGCCATAGGGCCGTTTGGATGCCCCTGTGGGTGTGTTCAAGGACAAAGTGTGCTATCCCAAGAGCACACAGGGGCATGTGTCTGCCCCTGTGAAGCTCCCTTGTGGAGTCACACGGACGTGGGTAATTTCCACACGCCCGTGTGGATAAACAAAACTTAGAAGGCCATAAGTTTTCTTTATAAATCCTTTTCGTCTTCTTATCTTTTCACTCGCAAACACTCATTGAAAGAATCCTTGCACTCTTCCAACCTTGCACCGTCACTTTCAAGATATTTTACTCGAGTATTCCTTGCGATTTTAAGGTTTTCAATTTCATCTTGTAGGTAAACCCTCATTCTCTCTTTTCTTCGCCATTATTTGATTTTAGTCG
Source organism: Dioscorea cayenensis subsp. rotundata (assembly GCF_009730915.1). Classification (NCBI taxonomy): domain Eukaryota; kingdom Viridiplantae; phylum Streptophyta; class Magnoliopsida; order Dioscoreales; family Dioscoreaceae; genus Dioscorea; species Dioscorea cayenensis. Next base: position 8,143,726 of record NC_052490.1, read on the forward strand.
ATTTAATCTGGTAAATGTGCTTCATTTCTATGATAAAATGCCTATTGCATGTTCAAAATGAGTTTAGACACAATTGTTAGGATGTATTTGTGGGTTTTTAGCATGTGGCTATTGGGTTTTCAGGCGCTATAAATCCACACGATTGTGTGGAATTTCCACACGACCGTATAGATTCCTACAGTATTATTTTGTGAGTTTATTTGATCGATTTTGTTTTCAATACTTGCAGATATGGCAACCAGGACTAAGAAAGTGGTCGGGAAGTGCCCACATGAGGCATCACCCCAGTAAGAGAGTATGGAGTTCACCATTCCCGAGCACCAGGCTCGTTTTGAGCAGTTATCGAAGCTCATGTTTGGGTAGACGTGAGTCCTAGACATGAGTTCACTAAGGGAGTTGTTGTTAGTCGATGATATGGCCGATGAGATGGAGAAGCTACTTTCTGTGGGTAGCTAGAGGAGTTTATTATTGATCCAAGAGCCAGCTATTCGGCTGCTCACTTCGGAGGTGCTGGCTTCATTTGAGTTTAACTATCATATTCCCGATTTGACAGCACTAATGACATACATTTCAGAGCGTCTAGACGTCATTATAGTATGAGTGTCTCTCAGTTTTCTGTCAGACTCGGACTCTATGTCAAAGCATTCACTGACACAGAGGATTACGAGCAACTGCCTACAGACTACCCCAGTAGCTTGATGCCACAGCGAGCATACAGAGCGTTGTGTGGATAGGGACAATATGAACCTAGGGTGCCTAAGGCCACGTGTCTTTCCAGACCTATGTACTACTACATTCATGCTATCTTGAGCAGGTCGATGAATGCCCAAGGTGATAGTACCAGCATCTTGAGTTAGAAGTAGCAGTTATATCTCTATTCGATGGTTCAGAACACGCTACTCCATCTTGGGCACATTGTATCAGAGTACTTGAGGCATCGGGGTCGATTACACTAGGATTAAAGTTATTTTTCTCGGGCCCGTACATTACCGGATTCATCATCGGGATGTGTCTACTAGAGCGCCATCGTAGGGGCCAGAAGACAAGCTGTTCAAGCACCCTCGGCTTAGGGACCATGCGCATGAGGGCATGATCGGGAGATATAGAGATGAGGTGTATGTGCTAAACATGTCACCGGAGTCGCATCGAGGCCGAGGAAGATACATGATGAGGGTCCCAGCCATGATTGCCAAAGCCACAAATTGAGCATGCAGAGGCAGAGGCACCCCCTATAGCTCAGGAGCCCCCACCAGTTCTGATATTCTCTTTGACTTGAGCACATGGTCGATTTGAGAGGCTCAATAGTGCTGTAGGGGTGCTCCAATGTGATTTGGCTGAGGTTCGTGCGCCTACGGGGCCCGTGAACTACACTTTGGAGGTGATGGCACGTCCGATATTCTAAGCGCCTACTTTCAGAAAGACATGGCCTCAACATTCATCATGCAGACCAAGACCACTATCCACCACCGATCCACTTGCCAGGATCCACCATCACCAGATGGTAGGCGTCGAAGCGCGGCAGCTTAATGCGCCTCTTTATTTTTCTTATTTGTTGTATTTCATATCCATATTTTTATTTTGGACTTGTATTACTCAGAAATGATCTTCCTTCTGAGTTTATCTTTTATTTTTATTGTCTTGAGTTGTATTTTATTGCTTTATATATACTCGAGTTGTTTTTGTTTTTTCTTGAGCTTCGTCGAACCCCTGGTGCATACGTGCGAGATGATCTTGCAAGTATGGAATTTGAGGAACTAGTCATGGATCACGTCTTATGACGTGTAAAGTGTCTACAGCAACCTATTGGGACTTAACTCTCAATGAATATAGCTCCATCTAAAATGTACCATTCGAGTTCGAGTATTGTTTCAATTGCCCACTTCTACATATACTTTTGAGTTGATTTACTGTCCTATTATGCTATACTTTTGATTGATTTATATCCTATTATGTACTTACTTGCATATATTGAGGTCAATGTACATCATAAGTGTGAGTCACATGCACATGTTCAACTGCATAAGTTTTGGCTGAAATACACATGCTCCACATAGCCAATGGCAATTCACCCTTAGTTGCAATGATGTTCTTAAGTTTAATGGAATTTTAACATTGAATGTTCTCATGCTCTCTAGTTTTCCTTGAATTTCTAGAGATTTTGCCAGGTAGATAATTGTTGCTTGCCACCTACAAAGTCGCTTAAGAAAGCCACCTTAAGCGGTCACTTGAGAGGAGCTACCTGTAGGGATGTGTCAAAGCAACTACCATCTATTTATTTTGTGTTGTTTTGTAGATAAAATAAGTTCCCTTATACATAGAGACTTTAAAGAGTATATATCGGGTCAACTTGGTGAGTTTACCTTACACCTAATTTCCGGATTTGTTTATACTACTTTTATTGAGTTTTCGCTAGAGCAATGATCGTATTAGTGTTAAAATTTCCATCCTTGTAGAGTACTTGTATACTTTGGTGAACCTTCTAAGGCCAAAAGCACTTTTCAATATTTCACTTCTTCTATGCTTTAATGTTTTTATGTTTGAGGTTACGAGCAAAGAGGTAAAAGTGTGTGGAGTTTGATAAAGTGATTGGCTTGTACTAAGAGATATCAGAGTATTCTTTTCTTATCATAAAGACGCATTACATTTATCAAGTTTGCTCAACTAATCACAGTGTGTTTTGTGTAGCGTATGGGGTTGAGGAGCCAAAGTAGAAAGAAAAGGAGCCAAAGTCGATTGCAGATTCATTATGTTGATGGAATCTTGAAGTGGACACATGAGAAGATTGCAAGTTGTGGTCGAAAGAAATATGAGTGTGTGTGCCAACCTCCACTATGTTTGATGGACATATACCAGAATTGGAGGTACAAAAGACACTCACACTCAATGATGTTGCGAGCTTGTGCAAGGCTATGCAAGATTCCCATCAAATGTGATTTTACATGAAGATGCAAATGCGATCTGACATGAGGCGTGTGCTGTTGTGTTTCTTCGATTGGAGAAAGCTATGGATTCGAGGAAGTATTTTAAGCGATCGCGCAGCAAGTGACTACTTATAGAAAATGCCCATTAGCAGTGGTGCTAGCGAGTTAATGTTCACATGCCGCTAAAACACACTTCATAGCTGGATTCCGTTTCCGAGCACTATATAAAAGGCATTGATTCGATACATTTTAGAATTCTTCTTTCCATCTTTTTCTCCACTCTTTTGAGAGGCTTACTGACTACAGGAGCTTAGAGGGCTTTGGCCCGGCTTTTGGAAGTGGTTCTCGTCGCCCGACACGCATTTCTCTTGGAAGATAGTTATTGGAGGAGCTTTCGCCGCCACCGATCCGGCGTGTCCCTGGGAAAAGCGACATAGGCACCTTTGGAAGAGGCAGGCTACTCCACAAGACCATCGTCATGAACCACGCTTTTCTTATGGATTTACAGCCTTTTACTTTCCGATTTCATTATTGATTGGTTATGCTTGCTCCATGAGTAAACCCCTAGGATGCTATTGTTTTATTGACATTTTTATTATGCTTTCCCTTAATTGATGTCTTTAATTGAGTTCAATATTTAATGCTTGTTGAATTATTTCTCCTTAGAGTGACACTGGGGTTGTGAGTCTACTTGTTAATCACTTGATGAGTAGAGACACACCATGAGGTTAGACAAATACAAATTGGAGAGGGTTGAGAGAGGATGAGTCAGAGGTTGTGGAGGCGTCACTACCCCTCTGGTGTCATTTATCCTACCTCCATTTTCTAGAGTTCTATAGTCCATGTAGGTGAAGTGCTAGGGAGGAACTCCGTTGGGGCTTAATTCGTTGTGCAACAAAGTGAAAGCGTTGAAAGTAATCCTTTCAGTATCACAGGGGCTTAATGGTGACTGAGGGTGTTTCACTTGGACCAAAGGTTAGATCCACATAAAGGAATAGGGTTTATCACTTGGAATCCCTAGAACTTTTGTAACTTTGCACTAGCTTTGTGAGGTGTTAAGGCCGAAACGATTTCATCATCAGGATAAAGTATAGAGTCAGTCATGGCCAACCTTAGGTTTGGAACCGTGTATTATAATATTCCCACTACTCATTAAGCATCAGTTAGGAGATATAATAGTTGGTCTTTCACTTAAAGCAATAGCCGTAGGAGCAATGTCCTTATGGTTCGTTTGATGAAGCAAAATCCTTGGGAGTTTAATTCCAATTGGTTGTTGGGCGAGGGCGGGCCAATTGTACTTCATTGATGTGTATGTGGCTAATCCTCAATTTCAGTACACAATGGGATTAAGTGAGAAAAACAAAAGTAACTTTTGGTATGTAAAAGACAAAGCAATGAAATACAACGGGGCGAAATAAAGATAAGCTAAGAGGAGGATTTTCTTGGTGTAGTCAAATATAAATAAAAGTATAAATGTGGAATAAAGGGGAAAATTAAGGCGCATCTTGCATGGTGTTGCGCTCTGTGCTACTTGCTTTGGTGTTGTTTTAGAATTGAATTGTTTGTAGTTTGGTGTTGGTGATGCTAGAGGGCTTGGGTTGTCTCGGTAGCATGATGAATGGTGAGGCGTCACTGAGGTGCTTTTGTAGGGTGTCGAGACATGTCATCACATAAGTGGTGTGATTTTTGTCGTCGAGACTAGGTGGTCTCACTCAGTGTTTTGTCCTTGGCGCCCTCGATCTCTGAGATCATAGGCTGAGGAAACGTGCTAGGTGGATCGTATGGTTGTGTTTGTCGGTATCCATTCTTTCGGGTTGGGCTAAGGGACTCTGGCCCCTCATTGTGTCCTCGATCCTTGGCTGTATCGGGCGTGCGTGGTAAGAATATGCTCTGGATATGATGTAGTAACTCATAGGTCTCATCCTATCTGGGGTGGGTTGAGGATCATTTGTTTGTGGCGAGATCGGCGTTATGGGGCAATCCATGGGATGGGTATAGTGACAGGCGGGTGAATGGCCTCCTCCCCACACTTACCAATAGTGGCCCCAACGGTGCCTCGGTGTCTGCCCATAATGTACTGGTGAATCGGCTCCTCTAGACCATGGAATATGAATAGGTAACTCACAGTGGCTCAAAACCCACATCGTTATAGCCTCGGCCGCTCACGGATCTCTTGAAGATCCATATGTATACGTAAATGGTATGGGAGTACACATATGGTCTCTCACAGTCGGGAGTGCCTAGGATGAGTGGTCCGACGATGGAGTCGTACTCCTCTGACATGTATACATCTTGTATATAAGCCCATACGGATGAAACTCTGTACGGCCTCATGTTGCAATGATGTCCTTGAACTATACTCGCGTCAACAGCATCGAATCTAAGTATGATCGGTCAAAACTGAAGGGCAGCACCTCCGCCCATCGATGTCTGCGGATGGGTGGCTCTCGAGGCGATAATAATCTCCTCCGGCTTCCCAATGCCAATAGCTCATCAATCTCATGACCATCTCATCACCCCATAACTGAACCTACTCGGTAGCACTCAAATCCGCTAAGAAATGGGGATTTGTCAAACGAGGAGTCTCGACAAGCGGCTCAATAGAGCATGTTGCAGGAATCGAAAATCGTGCTCAAGCTCGGTGATCTCCACGAGATGTTTGTCATTGCTTTTGATCTTGATCTATATCACACACCAAGATTTGAAAGAAAATCTATTAAACACGCGCAGTTAAAACAGCAAAATCCACATGATGGGTAGAAATTCCACATGCCCGTGTCGATCCGCGAGTAGGTAGCTTCGCCGCAACCACCATGCTACAAAAGCT